>NW_025746912.1:40000-57500 GCF_021184085.1 Oncorhynchus gorbuscha
AGGGGGAGAGAGAGCGAGAGAGAAAGAAAGAAAAGAGAGAGATAGAAAAGAGAGAGAGAAAGAAAAGAGAGAGAGAAAGAAAAGAGAGTGAGAGAGAGACAGATAGCACGAGAGAGAGAGAAAGAAAAGAGAGTGAGAGAGAGACAGATAGCACGAGAGAGAGAAAGAAAAGAGAGTGAGAGAGAGACAGATAGCACGAGAGAGAGAGAGAGAAAGAAAAGAGAGTGAGAGAGAGACAGATAGCACGAGAGAGAGAGAAAGAAAAGAGAGTGAGAGAGAGACAGATAGCACGAGAGAGAGAGAAAAGAGAGAGAGAAAGAAAAGAGAGGGAGAAAGAAAAGAGAGTGAGAGAGAGACAGATAGCACGAGAGAGAGAGAAAAGAGAGAGAGAAAGAAAAGAGAGGGAGAGAGAGAGGAGAGAGAAAGAGAGAGTACAAATACACTGACTTGAAGCAGATGAGGAAAATCAGAGAGGAGGGATTAATGAAAAGGGACAGGGTCCACAGAGGCCAAACCAACAGTTCTACTGAGTAAGATGAGTGTTGGAGAAATATAATGTAGTTGAGCCTAACTATGAAACCTAAAAGGGTTTCAGCCATCACGATATTGCATGGCAGGCAAGCCCATGCATCAATAACTGGTTTGTGTAAATGATATAATCTAGAGCCCATCTAGAACCTAGAACCCTAGAAGTTAGAACACAGTAACGTCTAATCATTTTTCCCATTATCCAAGCATACCATTCACTACACTATAGTACTGTAAAGGCTACTGGTACCATTCACTACACTATAGCACTGTAAAGGCTACTGGTACCATTCACTACACTATAGTACTGTAAAGGCTACTGGTACCATTCACTACACTATAGCACTGTAAAGGCTACTGGTACCATTCACTACACTATAGCACTGTAAAGGCTACTGGTACCATTCACTACACTATAGTACTGTAAAGGCTACTGGTACCATTCACTACACTATAGTACTGTAAAGGCTACTTGTACCATTCACTACACTATAGTACTGTAAAGGCTACTGGTACCATTCACTACACTATAGTACTGTAAAGACTGCTGGTACCATTCACTACACTATAGTACTGTAAAGGCTACTAGTACCATTCACTACACTATAGTACTGTAAAGGCTACTTGTACCATTCACTACACTATAGTACTGTAAAGGGTCTTTGTACCATTCACTACACTATAGTACTGTAAAGACTGCTGGTACCATTCACTACACTATAGTACTGTAAAGGCTACTTGTACCATTCACTACACTATAGTACTGTAAAGGCTACTAGTACCATTCACTACACTATAGTACTGTAAAGGCTACTTGTACCATTCACTACACTATAGTACTGTAAAGGGTCTTTGTACCATTCACTACACTATAGTACTGTAAAGACTGCTGGTACCATTCACTACACTATAGTACTGTAAAGGCTACTAGTACCATTCACTACACTATAGTACTGTAAAGGCAACTGGTACCATTCACTACACTATAGTACTGTAAAGGCTACTTGTACCATTCACTACACTATAGTACTGTAAAGGGTCTTTGTACCGTTCACTACACTATAGCACTGTAAAGGCTACTGGTACCATTCACTACACTATAGTACTGTAAAGGCTACTGGTACCATTCACTACACTATAGTACTGTAAAGACTACTGATACCATTCACTACACTATAGTACTGTAAAGGCTACTGGTACCATTCACTACACTATAGTACTGTAAAGGCTACTGATACCATTCACTACACTATAGTACTGTAAAGGCTACTTGTACCATTCACTACACTATAGTACTGTAAAGACTACTGATACCATTCACTACACTATAGTACTGTAAAGGCTACTGATACCATTCACTACACTATAGTACTGTAAAGGCTACTTGTACCATTCACTACACTATAGTACTGTAAAGGCTACTTGTACCATTCACTACACTATAGTACTGTAAAGGCTAGTAGTACTGTAAAGGCTACTGATACCATTCACTACACTATAGTACTGTAAAGGCTACTTGTACCATTCACTACACTATAGTACTGTAAAGGCTACTTGTACCATTCACTACACTATAGTACTGTAAAGGCTACTTGTACCATTCACTACACTATAGTACTGTAAAGGCTACTGATACCATTCACTACACTATAGTACTGTAAAGGCTACTTGTACCATTCACTACACTATAGTACTGTAAAGGCTACTTGTACCATTCACTACACTATAGTACTGTAAAGGCTACTTGTACCATTCACTACACTATAGTACTGTAAAGGCTACTGATACCATTCACTACACTATAGTACTGTAAAGGCTACTTGTACCATTCACTACACTATAGTACTGTAAAGGCTACTGATACCATTCACTACACTATAGTACTGTAAAGGCTACTGATACCATTCACTACACTATAGTACTGTAAAGGCTACTGATACCATTCACTACACTATAGTACTGTAAAGGCTACTTGTACCATTCACTACACTATAGTACTGTAAAGGCTACTGATACCATTCACTACACTATAGTACTGTAAAGGCTACTGGTACCATTCACTACACTATAGTACTGTAAAGGCTACTTGTACCATTCACTACACTATAGCACTGTAAAGACTACTGGTACCATTCACTACACTATAGTACTGTAAAGGCTACTGGTACCATTCACTACACTATAGTACTGTAAAGGCTACTGGTACCATTCACTACACTATAGTACTGTAAAGGCTACTGGTACCATTCACTACACTATAGTACTGTAAAGGTACTATTACTACACTATAGTACCATTCACTACACTATAGTACTGTAAAGGCTACTGGTACCATTCACTACACTATAGTACTGTAAAGGCTACTGGTACCATTCACTACACTATAGTACTGTAAAGGCTACTGGTACCATTCACTACACTATAGTACTGTAAAGGCTACTGGTACCATTCACTACACTATAGTACTGTAAAGGCTACTGGTACCATTCACTACACTATAGTACTGTAAAGGCTACTGGTACCATTCACTACACTATAGTACTGTAAAGGCTACTGGTACCATTCACTACACTATAGTACTGTAAAGGCTACTGGTACCATTCACTACACTATAGTACTGTAAAGGCTACTGGTACCATTCACTACACTATAGTACTGTAAAGGCTACTGGTACCATTCACTACACTATAGTACTGTAAAGGCTACTGGTACCATTCACTACACTATAGTACTGTAAAGGCTACTGGTACCATTCACTACACTATAGTACTGTAAAGGCTACTGGTACCATTCACTACACTATAGTACTGTAAAGGCTACTGGTACCATTCACTACACTATAGTACTGTAAAGGCTACTGGTACCATTCACTACACTATAGTACTGTAAAGGCTACTGGTACCATTCACTACACTATAGTACTGTAAAGGCTACTGGTACCATTCACTACACTATAGTACTGTAAAGGCTACTGGTACCATTCACTACACTATAGTACTGTAAAGGCTACTGGTACCATTCACTACACTATAGTACTGTAAAGGCTACTGGTACCATTCACTACACTATAGTACTGTAAAGGCTACTGGTACCATTCACTACACTATAGTACTGTAAAGGCTACTGGTACCATTCACTACACTATAGTACTGTAAAGGCTAGTACCATTCAATACACTATAGTGTAAAGGCTAGTGTGTACCATTCACTACACTATAGTACTGTAAAGGCTACTTGTACCATTCACTACACTATAGTACTGTAAAGGCTACTGGTACCATTCACTACACTATAGTACTGTAAAGGCTACTTGTACCATTCCAGACATCTGCAGATGAGAGAGAGGGTTATAAAGAGAAGAAATAGAGAAAGAGAGAGAAATATGTTTAAAACCAGAAAGGGATCAATGGGGTGAGAGAAGAAAGAGAGAGGGAGATAGAGAGATGGATGGATGGAAAAAGAGAGAGAGAGAAATACAAAGAGAGAGGGAGATGGATGAATGGAAAAAGAGAGAGGGAGAAAGACAAAGAGAGAGGGAGATAGAGAGATGGATGAATGGAAAGAGAGAGAGAGAGACAGACAAAGAAAGAGGGAGATGGATGAATGGAAAAAGAGAGAGGGAGAAAGACAAAAATGCCTGCGCTTTCAGCACAGCTGCAGAGAAGACAAGACAGTGGGAGGGGATGTGAGATTCTGTCCTTTGATTAAAAACACCGGACATTTGACATCACAGAAACCGCCGGGATTAATGCCTTGTGAACACATGAATGTCCACAGCTTAGCGCTGCAAGATAGAGAAACATTCTTATTACACCTCTCACACACACTTCTTACACAGAGCAGGACAAGTCAAGGTTAATCTGGTGCACACGTGCAGAATAATTCTGTCTGAGAGGAGAGGAGAGAGGAGAGAGGAGAGGAGAGGAGAGGAGAGGAGAGGAGAGAGGAGAGGGAGAGAGGAGAGGAGAGGAGGAGAGGAGAGGAGAGGAGAGGAGAGGAGAGGAGAGGAGAGGAGAGGAGAGGAGAGGAGAGGAGAGGAGAGGAGAGGAGAGGAGAGGAGAGGAGAGGAGAGGAGAGGATACTATACCTCCAATGCGTGCATTGTATGCAATTCCCACAATGCAGTGGGAGTTATTGGCCACAGCTGCAACCTCACCGGCACACCGCGTCCCATGTCTGGAGAGAAAAAGAGCGAGAGGAGAGAAGGAGAGGAGAGATGGAGAGGAGAGATGGAGCAAGAAGAGGAAAGTTTTTCATCAGTATGGCTAGTATTAGCCCAGGAGAACTACATGATGGAATGCTGTTGTACAGAAACTCATAGCAATGTAAATGAATGTTATCTTATGGTAGTGCTGGCACATGTACCTTATCTAACATGGCTCCAATCAAATAAATCCTATTTATAAAGCAGTTGTCACAAAGTGATTTTACAGTATCCGTGCCTCGACCAAACAACAATCACAAGCAGAAGCACAGGGATGAATTCCCTACAAGGAAGAAACTTTACTACTCTTAGAAAAAAAGGTGCTATCTAAAACCTAGAATGGTTCTTTGGCTGTCCCCATAAGAGAACCCTTTGAAGAACCCTTTTGGTTCCAGGTAGAGCCCTTTTGGGTTTCATGTAAAACCCTTTCCACAGATGGTTCTACATGGAACCTAAAAGGGTTCTCCAATGGGAACATCCAAAGAACCCTTTTTCTAATAGTGTACCAGGACCCAGGCTCAGAAGGGTCCGTCCTCTTCGAGGCTGTCCAGGGTAATACCGTCACTAAACATAAGGACTAGTAAAGGACTGAAAAGAGTTGAAGGTCTATACTAAGCATTTCATCTCCCACTCTTCATTTACATATCACACAAACAGAAGGGATCAGTCCACCTCTGGAATGAAGTAAAGGTTATCCTCTCTTCACAGGCTCAGCAGGTGGTGGAGGAGTGAATATTCAACACCTGACAATCTTCCTCATTCCCTTCTTCTCTCTCTCTCTCTCTCCTTCCCTACACTCTTTATCACAGCATGTTAACACACCTGATAGGAGTCTACAGCCCCAAGGGACCGACAGCTACTGGATAATGACTGTTTCACCAGCGAGAGACATGAAAAACCTCTTACTTCACCTCTTCACAAAAACAAACTAGACTCACCAAATAAATGTTTTAAAGAGGAATTAGATGAGAAAATATTGAGATGAAAAAAAGATTGAGAAGAGAAAATATGAGATGAGAAAATGTTGTGAAGTTTTAAGTAAGGAAGTGACAAAGATTGAATACAGAGATCTACTGAAAGTGTGAAGGGTGAATTTCATCCTTCAACTGAGATGTGGAATTAGTGAGAGGCGTGATGGAGAGAAACAGGTAAAGAGAGGAGAACTACAAGGAGTGTTGTTCCAGTCCTTTCTCCAGAGAAAGCGAGAACTGAGGTGAGTACGTGGACCAGTATGCTGTTCACTCCCCTGCAGTGCAGCTGGTCGCCTTGTTTGAAAATGTCTGTGTGGCCAAACATGGTGGATTACAAAACATGGTGTCACACCGCCTCCTGTTAGGCCACGCAGTAATGAGTTTAAGAGGAGAGAGATCAGGCCTGTATACCAATGCACACACACACACACACACACACACACACACACACACACACACACACACACGCACACACACACGCACGCACGCACGCACGCACGCAAACGCACACACGCACACGCACCACACACACACACACACACACACACACACACACACACACACACACACACACACACACACACACACACACACACACACACACACACACACACACACACACTAATCTCACCCCAGTCCAGGTGCATCCAGGGAACTCATCTCACCAAGGCTGGGTGACAGAGAAACGACATGAATGTCTTTCTCTTTAATAGTTATTTTCCCTCTCCCCTGATCCCAATTACGTTTCCCTCTACAGCCAGGGGTGAATTACACTATACAGAGAGAGAGATATGAAGGGGAGAGATGGAGGAGATCATGAATAAAGACCTTTTGGGTTTGTTTGCTTGTCAACAAGACTCCAGATTAATTTGATTACTTGGTGAAGTTTGTGTTGTGACAGAAATGCCTTCAGTGCAGCAATAAGAAACACGATGATAGCAACTGAATACATAACAGGATATGATGAGTGACTAGTCTGTCTGGTCTGGAGTCAGTTTCTAACCATAGATGAGACATGTGTGTAACTGAATACACAACAGGATATGATGAGTGACTAGTCTGTCTGGTCAGGATACGTTTGATGAGATATGAATAGTCTGTCTGTCTGACTAGTCTGTCTGGTCTGGAGTCAGTTTCTAACCATAGATGAGACATGTGTGTAACTGAATACACAACAGGATATGATGAGTGACTAGTCTGTCTGGTCTGGAGTCAGTTTCTAACCATAGATGAGACATGTGTGTAACTGAATACACAACAGGATATGATGAGTGAATAGTCTGTCTGGTCTGGAGTCAGTTTCTAACCATAGATGAGACATTTGTGTAACTGAATACACATCAGGATATGATGAGTGAATAGTCTGTCTGGTCTGGAGTCAGTTTCTAACCATAGATGACATGTGTGTAACTGACATTTCTGGAGTGACATTTGTGTAACTGAATACACAACAGGATATGATGAGTGACTAGTCTGTCTGGTCTGGAGTCAGTTTCTAACCATAGATGAGACATGTGTGTAACTGAATACACAACAGGATATGATGAGTGAATAGTCTGTCTGGTCTGGAGTCAGTTTCTAACCATAGATGAGACATGTGTGTAACTGAATACACATCAGGATATGATGAGTGAATAGTCTGTCTGGTCTGGAGTCAGTTTCTAACCATAGATGAGACATGTGTGTAACTGAATACACAACAGGATATGATGAGTGAATAGTCTGTCTGGTCTGGAGTCAGTTTCTAACCATAGATGAGACATGTGTGTAACTGAATACACAACAGGATATGATGAGTGAATAGTCTGTCTGGTCTGGAGTCAGTTTCTAACCATAGATGAGACATGTGTGTAACTGAATACACAACAGGATATGATGAGTGACTAGTCTGTCTGGTCTGGAGTCAGTTTCTAACCATAGATGAGACATGTGTGTAACTGAATAAGTATAACTCTCAAACTGAATACGTATAATAGAATAAAGTACGTCAAAAATCAAGTCAAACTATTTCATAGCAAGTTGCTCAAATCATCACCAATGGAATGTTGGATGTTCCAGTGGGACAAGTTTGATAAAAACAGCACGAGGTTCAATGACAAACAAAAGAGTGGTGCACCACTGCTGGGGGACACATTTCAAGGACATCACATTTTCCTGTCACATTTCATAGTTGTCTTTGTGTCCTGTTTATATTCATTAGCCAGCCTGTAGACCTCAGACAGAGAGAGAGAGACCCTACAAGGCAGCGTCTGAACACCCAGCCACATCCACCAGACATGAAAGTCAAAGTGTTTCATTAAAGTACCATATTCATAATGATGTACATTAAAACAGTGCATGAGTCATTTAGGTCACATCAGAAGTGTGGTGTGGGGAAGTGTGACATGGACCCTCCTGTCAACAGCCCAAGGGATGGGTTGATGGAGAGATGGAGGGATGGAGGAAAAGAGTGATAAAGGTACATAGTAAAGGTACATTGGGATAGATGGAAGGAAATATGGAGGAATAGAAGGATGGAGGAATGGAGGTACGTGGGGATGGGGAACGGGGAATAGAAAGGGGTGCAAGTAATGGAGGGGTGAGTGGAAAGAGCGAATGGAAGGATGGATAAGGATAAGGAGAGGGGAAGAGGGAATGGAAGCATGGATAAGGATAAGGAGAGGGGAAGAGGGAATGGAAGGATGGATAAGGATAAGGAGATGGGAAGAGGGAAGAAAGGATGGAATGGAATGGAAGGATGGATAAGGATAAGGAGAGGGGAAGAGGGAATGGAAGGATGGATAAGGATAAGGAGATGGGAAGAGGGAATGGAAGGATGGATAAGGATAAGGAGAGGGGAAGAGGGAATGGAAGGATGGATAAGGAGAAGGGAAGAGGGAATGGAAGGATGGATAAGGATAAGAAGAGGGGAAGAGGGAATGGAAGGATGGATGAGGATAAGGAGAGGGGAAGAGGGAATGGAAGGATGGATAAGGATAAGGAGAAAGGAAGAGGGAATGGAAGGATGGATAAGGAGAGGGGAAGAGGGAATGGAAGGATGGATAAGGAGAGGGGAAGAGGGAATGGAAGGATGGATAAGGAGAGGGGAAGAGGAAATGGAAGGATAATAAGGATAAGGGAGGGAAGAGGGAATGGAAGGGTGGATAAGGATAAAGAGAGGGGAAGAGGGAATGGAAGGATGGATAAGGATAAGGAGAGGGAAGAGGGAATAGAAGGATGGATAAGGATAAGGAGAGGGGAAGAAGGATGGAATGGAAGGATGGATAAGGATAAGGATAAGGAAAGGAGAAGAGGGAATGGAAGGATAGATAAGGAGAGAGGAAGAGGTAATGGAAGGATGGACAAGGAGAGAGGAAGAGGATGAATAAGGAAGGATGTATAGAGGATAAGGAGAGGGGAAGAGGGAATGGAAGGATGGATAAGGATAAGGAGAGGGGAAGAGGGAATGGAAGGATAGATAAGGATAAGGAGAGGGGAAGAGGGAGTGGAAGGATGGATAAGGATAAGGAGAGGAGAAGAGGGAATGGAAGGATAGATAAGGAGAGAGGAAGAGGTAATGGAAGGATGGACAAGGAGAGAGGAAGAGGGAATTGAAGGATGTATAAGGATAAGGAGAGGGGAAGAGGGAATGGAAGGATGGATAAGGAGAAGGGAAGAGGGAATGGAAGGATGGATAAGGATAAGGAGAGGGGAAGAGGGAATGGAAGGATGGATAAGGATAAGGGGAGGGGAAGAGGGAATGGAAGGATGGATAAGGATAAGGAGAAGGGAAGAGGGAATGGAAGGATGGATAAGGAGAGGGGAAGAGGGAATGGAAGGATGGATAAGGAGAGGGGAAGAGGGAATGGAAGAATGGATAAGGAGAGGGGAAGAGGGAATAGAAGGATGGATAAGGATAAGGAGAGGGGAAGAGGGAATGGAATGATGGATAAGGATAAGGATAGGGAGAGGAGAAGGGGGAATGGAAGGATAGATAAGGAGAGAGGAAGAGGTAATGGAAGGATGGACAAGGAGAGAGGAAGAGTGAATTGAAGGATGTATAAGGATAAGGAGAGGGGAAGAGGGAATGGAAGGATGGATAAGGATAAGGAGAGGGGAAGAGGGAATGGAAGGATAGATAAGGATAAGGAGAGGGGAAGAGGGAATGGAAGGATAGATAAGGATAAGGAGAGGGGAAGAGGGAATGGAAGGATGGATAAGGATAAGGAGAGGGGAAGAGGGAATGGAAGGATGGATAAGGATAAGGAGAGGGAAGAGGGAATGGAAGGATGGATAAGGATAAGGAGATGGGAAGAGGGAATGGAAGGATGGATAAGGATAAGGAGAGGGGAAGAGGATGGAAGGATGGATAAGGATAAGGAGAGGAGAAGAGGGAATGGAAGGATAGATAAGGATAGAGGAAGAGGATGGACAAGGGAAGGATGGAAGGGAGGAAGAGGGAATGAAGGGATAAGGATAAGGAGAGGGGAAGAGGGAATGGAAGGATGGATGGAATGGAAGGATGGATAAGGAGAGGGAAGGAAGGGAATGGAAGGATGGATAAGGATAAGGAGAGGGGAAGAGGGAATGGAAGGATGGATAAGGATAAGGAGAGGGGAAGAGGGAATGGAAGGATGGATAAGGATAAGGAGAGGGGAAGAGGGAATGGAAGGATGGATAAGGATAAGGAGAGGGGAAGAGGGAATGGAAGGATGGATAAGGATAAGGAGAGGGGAAGAGGGAATGGAAGGATGGATAAGATAAAGAGAGGGGAAGAGGGAATGGAAGGATGGATAAGGATAAGGAGAGGGGAAGAGGGAATGGAAGGATGGATAAGGATAAGGAGATGGGAAGAGGGAATGGAAGGATGGATAAGGATAAGGAGAGGGGAAGAGGGAATGGAAGGATGGATAAGGAGAAGGGAAGAGGGAATGGAAGGATGGATAAGGATAAGGAGAGGGGAAGAGGGAATGGAAGGATGGATGAGGATAAGGAGAGGGGAAGAGGGAATGGAAGGATGGATAAGGATAAGGAGAAAGGAAGAGGGAATGGAAGGATGGATAAGGAGAGGGGAAGAGGGAATGGAAGGATGGATAAGGAGAGGGGAAGAGGGAATGGAAGGATGGATAAGGAGAGGGGAAGAGGAAATGGAAGGATAATAAGGATAAGGAGGGGAAGAGGGAATGGAAGGATGGATAAGGATAAAGAGAGGGAAGAGGGAATGGAAGATGGATAAGGAGAGGGAAGAGGGAATGGAAGGATGGATAAGGATAAGGAGAGGGGAAGAGGGAATGGAAGGATGGATAAGGATAAGGATAAGGAAAGGGAAGAGGAATGGAAGGATAGATAAGGAGAGAGGAAGAGGTAATGGAAGGATGGACAAGGAGAGAGGAAGAGGGAATTGAAGGATGTATAAGGATAAGGAGAGGGGAAGAGGGAATGGAAGGATGGATAAGGAGAAGGGAAGAGGGAATGGAAGGATGGATAAGGATAAGGAGAGGGGAAGAGGGAATGGAAGGATGGATAAGGATAAGGAGAGGGGAAGAGGGAATGGAAGGATGGATAAGGATAAGGAGAAGGGAAGAGGGAATGGAAGGATGGATAAGAAGAGGGGAAGAGGGAATGGAAGGATGGATAAGGAGAGGGGAAGAGGGAATGGAAGAATGGATAAGGAGAGGGGAAGAGGGAATAGAAGGATGGATAAGGATAAGGAGAGGGGAAGAGGGAATGGAATGATGGATAAGGATAAGGATAGGGAGAGGAGAAGGGGGAATGGAAGGATAGATAAGGAGAGAGGAAGAGGTAATGGAAGGATGGACAAGGAGAGAGGAAGAGTGAATTGAAGGATGTATAAGGATAAGGAGAGGGGAAGAGGGAATGGAAGGATGGATAAGGATAAGGAGAGGGGAAGAGGGAATGGAAGGATAGATAAGGATAAGGAGAGGGGAAGAGGGAATGGAAGGATAGATAAGGATAAGGAGAGGGGAAGAGGGAATGGAAGGATGGATAAGGATAAGGAGAGGGGAAGAGGGAATGGAAGGATGGATAAGGATAAGGAGAGGAGAAGAGGGAATGGAAGGATGGATAAGGATAAGGAGATGGGAAGAGGGAATGGAAGGATGGATAAGGATAAGGAGAGGGGAAGAGGGAATGGAAGGATGGATAAGGATAAGGAGAGGAGAAGAGGGAATGGAAGGATAGATAAGGAGAGAGGAAGAGGTAATGGAAGGATGGACAAGGAGAGAGGAAGAGGGAATTGAAGGATGTATAAGGATAAGGAGAGGGGAAGAGGGAATGGAAGGATGGATAAGGAGAAGGGAAGAGGGAATGGAAGGATGGATAAGGATAAGGAGAGGGGAAGAGGGAATGGAAGGATGGATAAGGATAAGGAGAGGGGAAGAGGGAATGGAAGGATGGATAAGGATAAGGAGAAGGGAAGAGGGAATGGAAGGATGGATAAGGAGAGGGGAAGAGGGAATGGAAGGATGGATAAGGAGAGGGGAAGAGGGAATGGAAGGATGGATAAGGAGAGGGGAAGAGGGAATGGAAGGATGGATAAGGATAAGGAGAGGGGAAGAGGGAATGGAATGATGGATAAGGATAAGGATAGGGAGAGGAGAAGGGGAATGGAAGGATAGATAAGGAGAGAGGAAGAGGTAATGGAAGGATGGACAAGGAGAGAGGAAGAGTGAATGGATAAGGATAAGGAGAGGGGAAGAGGGAATGGAAGGATGGATAAGGATAAGGAGAGGGGAAGAGGGAATGGAAGGATGGATAAGGATAAGGAGAGGGGAAGAGGGAATGGAAGGATAGATAAGGATAAGGAGAGGGGAAGAGGGAATGGAAGGATAGATAAGGATAAGGAGAGGGGAAGAGGGAATGGAAGGATGGATAAGGATAAGGAGAGGAGAAGAGGGAATGGAAATGGATGGATAAGGAGAGGGGAAGAGGGAATGGAAGGATGGATAAGGATAAGGAGAGGGGAAGAGGGAATGGAAGGATGGATAAGGATAAGGAGAGGGAAGAGGAATGGAAGGATAGATAAGGAGAGAGGAAGAGGAATGGAAGGATGGACAAGGAGAGAGGAAGAGGGAATTGAAGGATGTATAAGGATAAGGAGAGGGGAAGAGGGAATGGAAGGATGGATAAGGATAAGGAGAGGGGAAGAGGGAATGGAAGGATGGATAAGGATAAGGAGAGGGGAAGAGGATGGAAGGATGGATAAGGATAAGGAGAGGAAGAGGGAATGGAAGGATAGATAAGGAGAGAGGAAGAGGTAATGGAAGGATGGACAAGGAGAGAGGAAGAGGGAATGGAAGGATGGATAAGGATAAGAGAGGGGAAGAGGGAATGGAAGGATGGATAAGGAGGAGAAGGGAAGAGGGAATGGAAGGATGGATAAGGATAAGGAGAGGGGAAGAGGGAATGGAAGGATGGATAAGGATAAGGAGAGGGGAAGAGGGAATGGAAGGATGGATAAGGATAAGGAGAAGGGAAGAGGGAATGGAAGGATGGATAAGGAGAGGGAAGAGGGAATGGAAGGATGGATAAGGAGAGGGGAAGAGGAATGGAAGGATGGATAAGGAGAGGGGAAGAGGGAATGGAAGGATGGATAAGGATAAGGAGAGGGGAAGAGGGAATGGAATGATGGATAAGGATAAGGATAGGGAGAGGAGAAGGGGAATGGAAGGATGGATAGGAGAGAGGAAGAGGTAATGGAAGGATGGACAAGGAAGAGGAAGAGGAATTGAAGGATGTATAAGGATAAGGAGAGGGAAGAGGGAATGGAAGGATGGATAAGGAGAGGGAAGAGGAATGGAAGGATGGATAAGGATAAGGAGAGGGGAAGAGGGAATGGAAGGATGGATAAGGATAAGGAGAGGGGAAGAGGGAATGGAAGGATGGATAGGGATAAGGAGAGGGGAAGAGGGAATGGAAGGATGGATAAGGATAAGGAGGGAAGAGGGAATGGAAGGATGGATAAGGATAAGGAGAGGGAAGAGGAAATGGAAGGATGGATAAGGATAAGGAGAGGGGAAGAGGGAATGGAAGGATGGATAAGGATAGGGAGAGGGAAGAGGGAATGGAAGGATGGATAAGGATAAGGAGAGGGGAAGAGGGAATGGAAGGATGGATAAGGATAAGGAGAGGGGAAGAGGGAATGGAAGGATGGATAAGGATAAGGAGAGGGGAAGAGGGAATGGAAGGATGGATAAGATAAGGAGAGGAGAAGAGGGATGGAAGGGAAAGGAGAAGGATGGATGGAAGGAGAGAGGAAGAGGAATTGAAGGATGTATAAGGATAAGGAGAGGGGAAGAGGGAATGGAAGGATGGATAAGGAGAAGGGAAGAGGGAATGGAAGGATGGATAAGGATAAGGAGAGGGGAAGAGGGAATGGAAGGATGGATAAGGATAAGGAGAGGGGAAGAGGGAATGGAAGGATGGATAAGGAGAGGGGAAGAGGGAATGGAAGGATGGATAAGGAAGGGAAGAGGGAATGGAAGGATGGATAAGGAGAGGGGAAGAGGAATGGAAGGATGGATAAGGATAAGGAGAGGGGAAGAGGGAATGGAATGATGGATAAGGATAAGGATAGGGAGAGGGAAGGGGGAATGGAAGGAGGATAGATGGAAGAGGTAATGGAAGGATGGATAAGGAGAGAGGAAGAGGAATGGAAGGATGGATAAGGATAAGGAGAGGGGAAGAGGGAATGGAAGGATGGATAAGGATAAGGAGAGGGGAAGAGGGAATGGAAGGATGGATGGATAAGGAGAGGGAAGAGGGAATGGAAGGATGGATAAGGATAAGAGAGGGAAGAGAGGAGAATGGAAGGATGGATAAGGAAGGGGAAGAGGGAATAGGAGGATAAGGAGAGGGAAGAGGAAATGGAAGGATGGATAAGGATAAGGAGAGGGGAAGAGGGAATGGAAGGATAGATAAGGATAAGGAGAGGGGAAGAGGGAATGGAAGGATGGATAAGGATAAGGAGAGGGGAAGAGGGAATGGAAGGATGGATAAGGAGAGGGGAAGAGGGAATGGAAGGATGGATAAGAGAGGGGAAGATGGAATAGAAGGATGGATGGATAAGGAGAGGGGAAGAGGGAATGGAATGATGGATAAGGATAAGGATAGGGAGAGGAGAAGGGGGAATGGAAGGATGGATAAGGAGAGAGGAAGAGGAATGGAAGGATGGATAAGGAGAGAGGAAGAGGAATGGAAGGATGATAAGGATAAGGAGAGGGGAAGAGGGAATGGAAGGATGGATAAGGATAAGGAGAGGGAAGAGGGAATGGAAGGATAGATAAGGATAAGGAGAGGGGAAGAGGAAAATGGAAGGATGGATAAGGATAAGAGAGGGGAAGAGGGAATGGAAGGATGGATAAGGAGAGGGGAAGAGGGAATGGAAGGAGGATAAGGATAAGGAGAGGAGAAGAGGAATGGAAGGATGGATAAGGATAAGGAGAGGGGAAGAGGGAATGGAAGGATGGATAAGGATAAGGAGAGGGAAGAGGGAATGGAAGGATGGATAAGGAGAGAGGAAGAGGTAATGGAAGGATGGACAAGGAGAGAGGAAGAGGAATGGAAGGATGGATAAGGATAAGGAGAGGGGAAGAGGGAATGGAAGGATGGATAAGGATAAGGAGAGGGGAAGAGGGAATGGAAGGGATAAGGATAAGGAGAGGGGAAGAGGGAATGGAAGGGATGGATAAGGAGAGGGGAAGAGGGAATGGAAGGATAGATAAGGATAAGGAGAGGGGAAGAGGAATGGAAGGATGGATAAGGATAAGGAGAGGGGAAGAGGGAATGGAAGGATGGATAAGGATAAGGAGAGGGGAAGAGGGAATGGAAGGATGGATAAGGATAAGGAGAGGGGAAGAGGGAATGGAAGGATGGATAAGGATAAGGAGAGGGAAGAGGGAATGGAAGGATAGGATAAGGAGAGAGGAAGAGGGAATGGAAGGATGGACAAGGAGAGAGGAAGAGGGAATGGAAGGATGGATAAGGATAAGGAGAGGGGAAGAGGGAATGGAAGGATGGATAAGGATAAGGAGAGGAAGAGGGAATGGAAGGATGGATAAGGAGAGGAAGAGGAATGGAAGGATGGATAAGGAGAGGGAAGAGGGAATGGAAGGATGGATAAGGATAAGGAGAGGGGAAGAGGGAATGGAAGGATGGATAAGGATAAGGAGAGGGGAAGAGGAATGGAAGGATGGATAAGGATAAGGAGAGGGGAAGAGGGAATGGAAGGATGGATAAGGATAAGGAGATGGGAAGAGAGAACAGAAGGATGGATAAGGAGAGGGGAAGAGGGAATGGAAGGATGGATAAGGAGAGGGGAAGAGGGAATGGAAGGATGGATAAGGAGAGGGGAAGAGGGAATAGAAGGATGGATAAGGATAAGGAGAGGGGAAGAGGGAATGGAATGATGGATAAGGATAAGGATAGGGAGAGGAGAAGGGGGAATGGAAGGATAGATAAGGAGAGAGGAAGAGGTAATGGAAGGATGGACAAGGAGAGAGGAAGAGTGAATTGAAGGATGTATAAGGATAAGGAGAGGGGAAGAGGGAATGGAAGGATGGATAAGGATAAGGAGAGGGGAAGAGGGAATGGAAGGATAGATAAGGATAAGGAGAGGGGAAGAGGGAATGGAAGGATGGATAAGGATAAGGAGAGGGGAAGAGGGAATGGAAGGATGGATAAGGATAGGGGAAGAGGGAATGGAAGGATGGATAAGGAGAGGAGAAGAGGAAATGGAAGGATGGATAAGGATAAGGAGAGGGGAAGAGGGAATGGAAGGATAGATAAGGATAAGGAGAGGGGAAGAGGGAATGGAAGGATGGATAAGGATAAGGAGAGGGGAAGAGGGAATGTAAGGATGGATAAGGATAAGGAGAGGGAAGAGGGAATGGAAGGATGGATAAGGATAAGGAGAGGGAAGAGGGAATGGAAGGATGGATAAGGATAAGGAGAGGAGAAGAGGGGATGGAAGGATAGATAAGGAGAGAGGAAGAGGTAATGGAAGGATGGACAAGGAGAGAGGAAGAGGATGAAGGATGTATAATGATAAGGAGAGGGAAGAGGGAATGGAAGGATGGATAAGGATAAGGAGAGGGGAAGAGGGAATGGAAGGATGGATAAGGATAAGGAGAGGGGAAGAGGGAATGGAAGGATGGATAAGGATAAGGAGAGGGGAAGAGGGAATGGAAGGATGGATAAGGATAAGGAGAAGGGAAGAGGGAATGGAAGGATGGATAAGGAGAGGGGAAGAGGGAATGGAAGGATGGATAAGGAGAGGGGAAGAGGGAATGGAAGGATGGATAAGGAGAGGGGAAGAGGGAATAGAAGGATGGATAAGGATAAGGAGAGGGGAAAGGGAATGGAATGATGGATAAGGATAAGGATAGGGAGAGGAGAAGGGGGAATGGAAGGATAGATAAGGAGAGAGGAAGAGGTAATGGAAGGATGGACAAGGAGAGAGGAAGAGTGAATTGAAGGATGTATAAGGATAAGGAGAGGGGAAGAGGGAATGGAAGGATGGATAAGGATAAGGAGAGGGGAAGAGGGAATGGAAGGATAGATAAGGATACGGAGAGGGGAAGAGGGAATGGAAGGATGGATAAGGATAAGGAGAGGGAAGAGGGAGTGGAAGGATGGATAAGGATAGGGGAAGAGGGAATGGAAGGATGGATAAGGAGAGGAGAAGAGGAAATGGAAGGATGGATAAGGATAAGGAGGGGAAGAGGGAATGGAAGGATGGATAAGGATAAGGAGAGGGGAAGAGGGAATGGAATGATGGATAAGGATAAGGATAGGGAGAG
>NW_025746912.1:67500-80152 GCF_021184085.1 Oncorhynchus gorbuscha
TGTGGTGAGAGGCACAGAAACCATATAGATGACGTGTTTAGATTTCTCTTCTTGATAAGTTATGTTGTGACAGTGGTTGGTGGTGAAATCACACAGGCTGGGGGGGGGGCAGCAAATCAGAGGCCTGACAGAGGTAAAATTGGTTTCTAGGCATCAGCCTCAACCTTTCATTTAAACACACAGGGCTTAGAGCGTGATATGATCAGGATGAGCTCTGTCGAGGAGCTCCAGACTTTGGGCTTTGGTTTTTATTACTCTTGAGATCCTGCCTGTCTGAGTGAGATAATCTCAGGGAGAAGGCCAGAGGAGAGGCTCCCCAAACAGCTGCACTTTTATTCTTAAAGCTGCCTGTAGGCTATAAGTGGAGGGTGGTAGGAGGCCTCCAGTAATACCTGATGGGCCTGATGGGATACAGGTGATGGGTACATGTATCTATGTATCTATCCAAGTGTATCTGTCTCGAGGTTCTGATAGGATTTTGATTGGATCGCCTTCTCTTGGTCCCTGTGTGTGTGTGTGTGTGTGTGTGTGTGTGTGTGTGTGTGTGTGTGTGTGTGTGTGTGTGTGTGTGTGTGTGTGTGTGTGTGTGTGTGTGTGTGTGTGTGTGTGTGTGTGTGTGTGTGTGTGTGTGTGTGTGTGTGTGTGTGTGTGTGTGTGTGTGTGTGTGTGTGTGTGTGTGTGTGTGTGTGTGTGTGTGTGTGTGTGTGTGTGTGCTTGTGTCAGTCTCTCTGCTTATGTTTCATCCAGACAGAGTAAATGATGAGATCTGGGCATGCAGGGAGAGAGACACTTGAGTGGAAGAATGGTCTGTCAACTATCACTATGTCAGGTATGTTAAAGACCCAACTCTGTGTGCGGGCTGCGTCTGTAAAACAGCTGGGCTGAAGTGGTCGGAAGAACAGAGGTACAACACTTTCTGGCGACAAATGGGATTTTAACCCCTAACCATTACCGTATCCCATAACACTAGTTCAACCCTTGCGCCAGTCTTAGAAGATGGACTCAAGATTTCCCACTTCCTGTTTGGATTTCTTCTCAGGTCTTTGCCTGCCATATGAGTTCTGTTATACTCACAGACATCTTTCAAACAGTTTTAGAAACTTCAGAGTGGTTTCTATCCAATGCTAATAATAATATGCATATATTAGCAACTGGGACTGAGGAGCAGGCAGTTTACTCTGGGCACCTCTGGGCCCCTTTCATCCAAGCTACTCAATACTGCCCCTGCAGCCATAAGAAGTCCTGCTACAGAAGCAAATATCAACAGCTGTCTCAGAGAATCAACAACAGCCAAGCTAAGTGGAAAATCATGTACATTTGAATTTCGAGGGAACTATCCCTAAGCTCATGTGCTTGCTCATCTTTTGTGACTAACGTTATACTGTTGTGACTATGTATTTGCCAGTGGATGCTAGTGGGAGTAGCTATAGGAGGACGACCTCATTGTAATGGCAAGAACGGAATAATTGGAACGGAGTCAAACATGTGGTTTCCATATGTTTGATGTGTGTGATACCGTTGCACTGATTCCTCCTATAGCTCATCCCACCAGCCTCCTCTGGTACTTGTTCATCTGTTGCTCCCGGGATGCTGTTGGTGATAACAGACCCTGGCCGTGACCCCACTCTCTGAAGGTGTCTCAGGGGGATTTAAGATATGCAAAAAACACATTTCCAATTCACACATACATATTAATAGACTTGTACACGTGTGAAATAGGAGAAATATAATCACCCACCAAACTATTATTACTACCATTCATCCTTTCTAGCATTCACCTTAGAAGTGAATCATATCTGTTCACTTAGTAATGTATTGATGTCAAAGGGAGACTATGGGCTCTGCTTTAACAAACCTAACACAATGGTAAATCTAAGAGCAGGCGGTAGCGCTATAGGTTGTGTCAGAAATACTTTGGCAATTTTCACTACTACAATTATCCGGAGACTTGCTGGCTTTGGCTGGAAAGGGCTGGGTTTTGATGAATTAACAAGTTGTGGGTGTGTCAAGGCTTGGCCCCTCACTGGCCAATCAGAATGTGCTCCATGGCTAAACTTGTGGTTGCTTCAAGTTGTGTGTTTAAGATATTTTATGTATGGCCTTGGAATCAACTCCAATGCCAATATTTGTCCGTTATAGTTAGTTAAATGGCTTACAGATACGAAATAACAACATATACACCTATCTATTCCATCTTTGCTAAATATATTCACTTGAACCCATTTGCAGTCCACATTGTTCTAAGTAATTGTATGGCTTCAATAGAATTCACACTGATATAGGGACTACAGTAAATTGCATTATAGCTGAGCATGGACATGCAAAGCATTGTCAATAAGCCAGATTAAATGTATTATTGATAAGGCATAAAAAGAGAATGAAACAGCAAAAGACACAACTTGTTTTAAATAGGCACCATCATTTCTTCCCTTGGGCAATAGGCTATGTCACACTTACAGGCACCATCATGTCTTCCCTTGGGCAATAGGCTATGTCACACTTACAGGCACCATCATGTCTTCCCTTGGGCAATAGGCTATGTCACACTTACAGGCACCATCATGTCTTCCCTTGGGCAATAGGCTATGTCACACTTACAGGCACCATCATGTCTTCCCTTGGGCAATAGGCTATGTCACACTTACAGGCACCATCATGTCTTCCCTTGGGCAATAGGCTATGTCACACTTACAGGCACCATCATGTCTTCCCTTGGGCAATAGGCTATGTCACACTTACAGGCACCATCATGTCTTCCCTTGGGCAATAGGCTATGTCACACTTACAGGCACCATCATGTCTTCCCTTGGGCAATAGGCTATGTCACACTTACAGGCACCATCATGTCTTCCCTTGGGCAATAGGCTATGTCACACTTACAGGCACCATCATGTCTTCCCTTGGGCAATAGGCTATGTCACACTTACAGGCACCATCATGTCTTCCCTTGGGCAATAGGCTATGTCACACTTACAGGCACCATCATGTCTTCCCTTGGGCAATAGGCTATGTCACACTTACAGGCACCATCATGTCTTCCCTTGGGCAATAGGCTATGTCACACTTACAGGCACCATCATGTCTTCCCTTGGGCAATAGGCTATGTCACACTTACAGGCACCATCATGTCTTCCCTTGGGCAATAGGCTCATGTCTTCCCTTGGGTCACACTTACAGGCACCATCATGTCTTCCCTTGGGCAATAGGCTATGTCACACTTACAGGCACCATCATGTCTTCCCTTGGGCAATAGGCTATGTCACACTTACAGGCACCATCATGTCTTCCCTTGGGCAATAGGCTATGTCACACTTACAGGCACCATCATGTCTTCCCTTGGGCAATAGGCTATGTCACACTTACAGGCACCATCATGTCTTCCCTTGGGCAATAGGCTATGTCACACTTACAGGCACCATCATGTCTTCCCTTGGGCAATAGGCTATGTCACACTTACAGGCACCATCATGTCTTCCCTTGGGCAATAGGCTATGTCACACTTACAGGCACCATCATGTCTTCCCTTGGGCAATAGGCTATGTCACACTTACAGGCACCATCATGTCTTCCCTTGGGCAATAGGCTATGTCACACTTACAGGCACCATCATGTCTTCCCTTGGGCAATAGGCTATGTCACACTTACAGGCACCATCATGTCTTCCCTTGGGCAATAGGCTATGTCACACTTACAGGCACCATCATGTCTTCCCTTGGGCAATAGGCTATGTCACACTTACAGGCACCATCATGTCTTCCCTTGGGCAATAGGCTATGTCACACTTACAGGCACCATCATGTCTTCCCTTGGGCAATAGGCTATGTCACACTTACAGGCACCATCATGTCTTCCCTTGGGCAATAGGCTATGTCACACTTACAGGCACCATCATGTCTTCCCTTGGGCAATAGGCTATGTCACACTTACAGGCACCATCATGTCTTCCCTTGGGCAATAGGCTATGTCACACTTACAGGCACCATCATGTCTTCCCTTGGGCAATAGGCTATGTCACACTTACAGGCACCATCATGTCTTCCCTTGGGCAATAGGCTATGTCACACTTACAGGCACCATCATGTCTTCCCTTGGGCAATAGGCTATGTCACACTTACAGGCACCATCATGTCTTCCCTTGGGCAATAGGCTATGTCACACTTACAGGCACCATCATGTCTTCCCTTGGGCAATAGGCTATGTCACACTTACAGGCACCATCATGTCTTCCCTTGGGCAATAGGCTATGTCACACTTACAGGCACCATCATTTCTTCCCTTGGGCATCATGTCTTCCCTTGGGCAATAGGCTATGTCACACTTACAGCACCATCATGCAGGCACCATCATGTCTTCCCTTGGGCAATAGGCTATGTCACACTTACAGGCACCATCATGTCTTCCCTTGGGCAATAGGCTATGTCACACTTACAGGCACCATCATGTCTTCCCTTGGGCAATAGGCTATGTCACACTTACAGGCACCATCATGTCTTCCCTTGGGCAATAGGCTATGTCACACTTACAGGCACCATCATGTCTTCCCTTGGGCAATAGGCTATGTCACACTTACAGGCACCATCATGTCTTCCCTTGGGCAATAGGCTATGTCACACTTACAGGCACCATCATGTCTTCCCTTGGGCAATAGGCTATGTCACACTTACAGGCACCATCATGTCTTCCCTTGGGCAATAGGCTATGTCACACTTACAGGCACCATCATGTCTTCCCTTGGGCAATAGGCTCACACTTACAGGCACCATCATGTCTTCCCTTACAGGCACCATCATGTCTTCCCTTGGGCAATAGGCTATGTCACACTTACAGGCACCATCATGTCTTCCTTGGGCAATAGGCTATGTCACACTTACAGGCACCATCATGTCTTCCCTTGGGCAATAGGCTATGTCACACTTACAGGCACCATCATGTCTTCCCTTGGGCAATAGGCTATGTCACACTTACAGGCACCATCATGTCTTCCCTTGGGCAATAGGCTATGTCACACTTACAGGCACCATCATGTCTTCCCTTGGGCAATAGGCTATGTCACACTTACAGGCACCATCATGTCTTCCCTTGGGCAATAGGCTATGTCACACTTACAGGCACCATCATGTCTTCCCTTACAGGCACCATCATGGCAATAGGCTATGTCACACTTACAGGCACCATCATGTCTTCCCTTGGGCAATAGGCTATGTCACACTTACAGGCACCATCATGTCTTCCCTTGGGCAATAGGCTATGTCACACTTACAGGCACCATCATGTCTTCCCTTGGGCAATAGGCTATGTCACACTTACAGGCACCATCATGTCTTCCCTTGGGCAATAGGCTATGTCACACTTACAGGCACCATCATGTCTTCCCTTGGGCAATAGGCTATGTCACACTTACAGGCACCATCATGTCTTCCCTTGGGCAATAGGCTATGTCACACTTACAGGCACCATCATGTCTTCCCTTGGGCAATAGGCTATGTCACACTTACAGGCACCATCATGTCTTCCCTTGGGCAATAGGCTATGTCACACTTACAGGCACCATCATGTCTTCCCTTGGGCAATAGGCTATGTCACACTTACAGGCACCATCATCATGCACCATCTTCCCTTGGGCAATAGGCTATGTCACACTTACAGGCACCATCATGTCTTCCCTTGGGCAATAGGCTATGTCACACTTACAGGCACCATCATGTCTTCCCTTGGGCAATAGGCTATGTCACACTTACAGGCACCATCATGTCTTCCCTTGGGCAATAGGCTATGTCACACTTACAGGCACCATCATGTCTTCCCTTGGGCAATAGGCTATGTCACACTTACAGGCACCATCATGTCTTCCCTTGGGCAATAGGCTATGTCACACTTACAGGCACCATCATGTCTTCCCTTGGGCAATAGGCTATGTCACACTTACAGGCACCATCATGTCTTCCCTTGGGCAATAGGCTATGTCACACTTACAGGCACCATCATGTCTTCCCTTGGGCAATAGGCTATGTCACACTTACAGGCACCATCATGTCTTCCCTTGGGCAATAGGCTATGTCACACTTACAGGCACCATCATGTCTTCCCTTGGGCAATAGGCTATGTCACACTTACAGGCACCATCATGTCTTCCCTTGGGCAATAGGCTATGTCACACTTACAGGCACCATCATGTCTTCCCTTGGGCAATAGGCTATGTCACACTTACAGGCACCATCATGTCTTCCCTTGGGCAATAGGCTATGTCACACTTACAGGCACCATCATGTCTTCCCTTGGGCAATAGGCTATGTCACACTTACAGGCACCATCATGTCTTCCCTTGGGCAATAGGCTATGTCACACTTACAGGCACCATCATGTCTTCCCTTGGGCAATAGGCTATGTCACACTTACAGGCACCATCATGTCTTCCCTTGGGCAATAGGCTATGTCACACTTACAGGCACCATCATGTCTTCCCTTGGGCAATAGGCTATGTCACACTTACAGGCACCATCATGTCTTCCCTTGGGCAATAGGCTATGTCACACTTACAGGCACCATCATGTCTTCCCTTGGGCAATAGGCTATGTCACACTTACAGGCACCATCATGTCTTCCCTTGGGCAATAGGCTATGTCACACTTACAGGCACCATCATGTCTTCCCTTGGGCAATAGGCTATGTCACACTTACAGGCACCATCATGTCTTCCCTTGGGCAATAGGCTATGTCACACTTACAGGCACCATCATGTCTTCCCTTGGGCAATAGGCTATGTCACACTTACAGGCACCATCATGTCTTCCCTTGGGCAATAGGCTATGTCACACTTACAGGCACCATCATGTCTTCCCTTGGGCAATAGGCTATGTCACACTTACAGGCACCATCATGTCTTCCCTTGGGCAATAGGCTCATGTCACAGGCTATGTCACAGGCACCATCATGTCTTCCCTTGGGCAATAGGCTATGTACAGGCACCACTTTACAGGCACCATCATGTCTTCCCTTGGGCAATAGGCTATGTCACACTTACAGGCACCATCATGTCTTCCCTTGGGCAATAGGCTATGTCACACTTACAGGCACCATCATGTCTTCCCTTGGGCAATAGGCTATGTCACACTTACAGGCACCATCATGTCTTCCCTTGGGCAATAGGCTATGTCACACTTACAGGCACCATCATGTCTTCCCTTGGGCAATAGGCTATGTCACACTTACAGGCACCATCATGTCTTCCCTTGGGCAATAGGCTATGTCACACTTACAGGCACCATCATGTCTTCCCTTGGGCAATAGGCTATGTCACACTTACAGGCACCATCATGTCTTCCCTTGGGCAATAGGCTATGTCACACTTACAGGCACCATCATGTCTTCCCTTGGGCAATAGGCTATGTCACACTTACAGGCACCATCATGTCTTCCCTTGGGCAATAGGCTATGTCACACTTACAGGCACCATCATGTCTTCCCTTGGGCAATAGGCTATGTCACACTTACAGGCACCATCATGTCTTCCCTTGGGCAATAGGCTATGTCACACTTACAGGCACCATCATGTCTTCCCTTGGGCAATAGGCTATGTCACACTTACAGGCACCATCATGTCTTCCCTTGGGCAATAGGCTATGTCACACTTACAGGCACCATCATGTCTTCCCTTGGGCAATAGGCTATGTCACACTTACAGGCACCATCATGTCTTCCCTTGGGCAATAGGCTATGTCACACTTACAGGCACCATCATGTCTTCCCTTGGGCAATAGGCTATGTCACACTTACAGGCACCATCATGTCTTCCCTTGGGCAATAGGCTATGTCACACTTACAGGCACCATCATGTCTTCCCTTGGGCAATAGGCTATGTCACACTTACAGGCACCATCATGTCTTCCCTTGGGCAATAGGCTATGTCACACTTACAGGCACCATCATGTCTTCCCTTGGGCAATAGGCTATGTCACACTTACAGGCACCATCATGTCTTCCCTTGGGCAATAGGCTATGTCACACTTACAGGCACCATCATGTCTTCCTTGGGCAATAGGCTTGGGCACCATCATGTCTTCCCTTGGGCAATAGGCTATGTCACACTTACAGGCACCATCATGTCTTCCCTTGGGCAATAGGCTATGTCACACTTACAGGCACCATCATGTCTTCCCTTGGGCAATAGGCTATGTCACACTTACAGGCACCATCATGTCTTCCCTTGGGCAATAGGCTATGTCACACTTACAGGCACCATCATGTCTTCCCTTGGGCAATAGGCTATGTCACACTTACAGGCACCATCATGTCTTCCCTTGGGCAATAGGCTATGTCACACTTACAGGCACCATCATGTCTTCCCTTGGGCAATAGGCTATGTCACACTTACAGGCACCATCATGTCTTCCCTTGGGCAATAGGCTATGTCACACTTACAGGCACCATCATGTCTTCCCTTGGGCAATAGGCTATGTCACACTTACAGGCACCATCATGTCTTCCCTTGGGCAATAGGCTATGTCACACTTACAGGCACCATCATGTCTTCCCTTGGGCAATAGGCATCATGTCACACTTACAGGCACCATCATGTCTTCCCTTGGGCAATAGGCTATGTCACACTTACAGGCACCATCATGTCTTCCCTTGGGCAATAGGCTATGTCACACTTACAGGCACCATCATGTCTTCCCTTGGGCAATAGGCTATGTCACACTTACAGGCACCATCATGTCTTCCCTTGGGCAATAGGCTATGTCACACTTACAGGCACCATCATGTCTTCCCTTGGGCAATAGGCTATGTCACACTTACAGGCACCATCATGTCTTCCCTTGGGCAATAGGCTATGTCACACTTACAGGCACCATCATGTCTTCCTTGGGCAATAGGCTATGTCACACTTACAGGCACCATCATGTCTTCCCTTGGGCAATAGGCTATGTCACACTTACAGGCACCATCACAGGCACCATCATGTCTTCCCTTGGGCAATAGGCTATGTCACACTTACAGGCACCATCATGTCTTCCCTTGGGCAATAGGCTATGTCACACTTACAGGCACCATCATGTCTTCCCTTGGGCAATAGGCTATGTCACACTTACAGGCACCATCATGTCTTCCCTTGGGCAATAGGCTATGTCACACTTACAGGCACCATCATGTCTTCCCTTGGGCAATAGGCTATGTCACACTTACAGGCACCATCATGTCTTCCCTTGGGCAATAGGCTATGTCACACTTACAGGCACCATCATGTCTTCCCTTGGGCAATAGGCTATGTCACACTTACAGGCACCATCATGTCTTCCCTTGGGCAATAGGCTATGTCACACTTACAGGCACCATCATGTCTTCCCTTGGGCAATAGGCTATGTCACACTTACAGGCACCATCATGTCTTCCCTTGGGCAATAGGCTATGTCACACTTACAGGCACCATCATGTCTTCCCTTGGGCAATAGGCTATGTCACACTTACAGGCACCATCATGTCTTCCCTTGGGCAATAGGCTATGTCACACTTACAGGCACCATCATGTCTTCCCTTGGGCAATAGGCTATGTCACACTTACAGGCACCATCATGTCTTCCCTTGGGCAATAGGCTATGTCACACTTACAGGCACCATCATGTCTTCCCTTGGGCAATAGGCTATGTCACACTTACAGGCACCATCATGTCTTCCCTTGGGCAATAGGCTATGTCACACTTACAGGCACCATCATGTCTTCCCTTGGGCAATAGGCTATGTCACACTTACAGGCACCATCATGTCTTCCCTTGGGCAATAGGCTATGTCACACTTACAGGCACCATCATGTCTTCCCTTGGGCAATAGGCTATGTCACACTTACAGGCACCATCATGTCTTCCCTTGGGCAATAGGCTATGTCACACTTACAGGCACCATCATGTCTTCCCTTGGGCAATAGGCTATGTCACACTTACAGGCACCATCATGTCTTCCCTTGGGCAATAGGCTATGTCACACTTACAGGCACCATCATGTCTTCCCTTGGGCAATAGGCTATGTCACACTTACAGGCACCATCATGTCTTCCCTTGGGCAATAGGCTATGTCACACTTACAGGCACCATCATGTCTTCCCTTGGGCAATAGGCTATGTCACACTTACAGGCACCATCATGTCTTCCCTTGGGCAATAGGCTATGTCACACTTACAGGCACCATCATGTCTTCCCTTGGGCAATAGGCTATGTCACACTTACAGGCACCATCATGTCTTCCCTTGGGCAATAGGCTATGTCACACTTACAGGCACCATCATGTCTTCCCTTGGGCAATAGGCTATGTCACACTTACAGGCACCATCATGTCTTCCCTTGGGCAATAGGCTATGTCACACTTACAGGCACCATCATGTCTTCCCTTGGGCAATAGGCTATGTCACACTTACAGGCACCATCATGTCTTCCCCTTGGGCAATAGGCTATGTCACACTTACAGGCACCATCATGTCTTCCCTTGGGCAATAGGCTATGTCACACTTACAGGCACCATCATGTCTTCCCTTGGGCAATAGGCTATGTCACACTTACAGGCACCATCATGTCTTCCCTTGGGCAATAGGCTATGTCACACTTACAGGCACCATCATGTCTTCCCTTGGGCAATAGGCTATGTCACACTTACAGGCACCATCATGTCTTCCCTTGGGCAATAGGCTATGTCACACTTACAGGCACCATCATGTCTTCCCTTGGGCAATAGGCTATGTCACACTTACAGGCACCATCATGTCTTCCCTTGGGCAATAGGCTATGTCACACTTACAGGCACCATCATGTCTTCCCTTGGGCAATAGGCTATGTCACACTTCACACTTACAGGCACCATCATGTCTTCCCTTGGGCAATAGGCTATGTCACACTTACAGGCACCATCATGTCTTCCCTTGGGCAATAGGCTATGTCACACTTACAGGCACCATCATGTCTTCCCTTGGGCAATAGGCTATGTCACACTTACAGGCACCATCATGTCTTCCCTTGGGCAATAGGCTATGTCACACTTACAGGCACCATCATGTCTTCCCTTGGGCAATAGGCTATGTCACACTTACAGGCACCATCGTGTCTTCCCTTGGGCAATAGGCTATGTCACACTTACAGGCACCATCATGTCTTCCCTTGGGCAATAGGCTATGTCACACTTACAGGCACCATCGTGTCTTCCCTTGGGCAATAGGCTATGTCACACTTACAGGCACCATCGTGTCTTCCCTTGGGCAATAGGCTATGTCACACTTACAGGCACCATCGTGTCTTCCCTTGGGCAATAGGCTATGTCACACTTACAGGCACCATCGTGTCTTCCTTGGGCAATAGGCTATGTCACACTTACAGGCACCATCGTGTCTTCCCTTGGGCAATAGGCTATGTCACACTTACAGGCACCATCGTGTCTTCCCTTGGGCAATAGGCTATGTCACACTTACAGGCACCATCGTGTCTTCCCTTGGGCAATAGGCTATGTCACACTTACAGGCACCATCGTGTCTTCCCTTGGGCAATAGGCTATGTCACACTTACAGGCACCATCGTGTCTTCCCTTGGGCAATAGGCTATGTCACACTTACAGGCACCATCATGTCTTCCCTTGGGCAATAGGCTATGTCACACTTACAGGCACCATCGTGTCTTCCTTGGGCAATAGGCTATGTCACACTTACAGGCACCATCATGTCTTCCCTTGGGCAATAGGCTATGTCACACTTACAGGCACCATCATGTCTTCCCTTGGGCAATAGGCTATGTCACACTTACAGGCACCATCATGTCTTCCCTTGGGCAATAGGCTATGTCACACTTACAGGCACCATCATGTCTTCCCTTGGGCAATAGGCTATGTCACACTTACAGGCACCATCATGTCTTCCCTTGGGCAATAGGCTATGTCACACTTACAGGCACCATCATGTCTTCCCTTGGGCAATAGGCTATGTCACACTTACAGGCACCATCATGTCTTCCCTTGGGCAATAGGCTATGTCACACTTACAGGCACCATCATGTCTTCCCTTGGGCAATAGGCTATGTCACACTTACAGGCACCATCATGTCTTCCCTTGGGCAATAGGCTATGTCACACTTACAGGCACCATCGTGTCTTCCCTTGGGCAATAGGCTATGTCACACTTACAGGCACCATCATGTCTTCCCTTGGGCAATAGGCTATGTCACACTTACAGGCACCATCGTGTCTTCCCTTGGGCAATAGGCTATGTCAGGCACCACTTACAGGCACCATCCATGTCTTCCCTTGGGCAATAGGCTATGTCACACTTACAGGCACCATCGTGTCTTCCCTTGGGCAATAGGCTATGTCACACTTACAGGCACCATCGTGTCTTCCCTTGGGCAATAGGCTATGTCACACTTACAGGCACCATCGTGTCTTCCCTTGGGCAATAGGCTATGTCACACTTACAGGCACCATCGTGTCTTCCTTGGGCAATAGGCTATGTCACACTTACAGGCACCATCGTGTCTTCCCTTGGGCAATAGGCTATGTCACACTTACAGGCACCATCATGTCTTCCTTGGGCAATAGGCTATGTCACACTTACAGGCACCATCATGTCTTCCCTTGGGCAATAGGCTATGTCACACTTACAGGCACCATCATGTCTTCCCTTGGGCAA
>NW_025746913.1:0-80142 GCF_021184085.1 Oncorhynchus gorbuscha
TTAAAGTGGCTAGAGATACATTTATTACATCAATTTTTCCATTATTAAAGTGGCTAGAGTTGAGTCAGTATTTTGGCAGCAGCCACTCAATGTTAGTGATGGCTGTCAGTCTGATGGCCTTGAGATAGAAGCTGTTTTTCAGTCTCTCTGTCCCTGCTTTGATGCCCCTGTACTGACCTCGCCTCCTGGATGATAGTGGGGTGAACAGACAGTAGCTCGGGTGGTTGTTGTCCTTGATGATCTTTTTGGCCTTCCTATGACATCGGGTGCTGTAGGTGTCCTGGGGGGCAGGCAGTTTGCCCCCGGTGATCCGTTGTGCAGACCTCATTACCCTCTAGAGCCTTACGGTTATGGGCAGAGCAGTTGCCATACCAGGCGGTGATGCAGCCCGACAGGATGCTCTCGATGTGCATCTGTAAAAGTTTGTATGTGTTTTGATGACAAGCTGAATCTCTTCAGCCTCCTGAGGTTGAAGAGGCGCTGCTGTGCCTTCTTCCTCACACTGTCTCTGTGGGTGGACAATTTCAGTTAGTCCATGATGTGTATGCATGGTCCTATGGTGTTTATATTTGCGTACTATTGTTTGTACAGATGAACATGGTACCTTCATGCGTTTGGAAATTGCTCCCAAGGATGAACCAGACTTGTGGAGGTCTACAATGTCTTTCTGAGGTCTTGGCTGATTTCTTTTGATTTTCCCATGATGTCAAGCAAAGAGTCACTGAGTTTGAAGGTAGACCTTAAAATACATCCACAGGTACACCTGGGAAGGACAAAGAAGCCATCAAGCTATCGACCAATAGATTATGGAATGTATGATTGCAGAGGGGCTAACGTACTTCCTGGAGAGCATGGGGTTAGTATCGCCCATCAGAGTGGGTTCCGGAAGGGGAACTATGGACCCAGTGCTCGGCTTTGAAGCAGAGGTCAGGAAGGCTCAGGTGAACAAGAAGACTGTTGTGGCTGTCTCTGTTGATGTGGAGAAGGCCTTTTATATGATGTGGAACAGTAGCGTAGCTTAATGATGACGGGCCCAGGTGCCAAAAACAATTACGGGCCCCTACCACCACCCATATTTCCCTTCAAATTAAAATCATTTTGTTGGTAAGGCTGTGTGTTAATATTGTGGGACGGATGGAGTCAAACAGACTTTTAAATCTGTTTGACAGCTGGTGGATAACGATGTCAACATTTCCTTTAAAGAAGTTGACTCTAAAACTACTCTCACCATCAGACAGTCGCTCATCCTTACATAGCTCATCAAAATGACGCCTCACCTTCCTTCTCCGAGTGTCTCAAATGCGTTTCTGAGCTCCCCATTTGTCGACAAGGGTCTTTGCAGTGACTTTGGCCTTCTCAAAATCCTGTGGGAATCCGGACCTCTATAATGTCCTTGAGTAGGCTGACTGCTCTGTGCAGGTCTGCGTCTTTGGCCTGTAGCATTTTGGAGACAACGTTCACATTTGCTAAAACCTTAGTCTGCAGAACGACAAAAAAATTAAACTACATTTTCTGTTTTCTTTTTCAGTGCTGCATCATCCTCTCATCCTTCTTGTCACTTAAAAGCACAATGTTGGTGAGGGCCTTCATTACGTCCACATATCTGTATCTCTGGGTGGCAAGGACTCATATCTAGATGACCAGCGGGGGACACAGTCCTTTCAGAGTTACATTTTCTTTTGCTGATGCCAAATCAAACATACCACTCAATATTGACCATCTCTTTATGCTACAAGGTGTAGAGCAGTATCATAAAACTGTTTAATCTCTGGCACTGAGAGCCAGGTTAAGATTGGAAGCTGTGCAATGCACATAAAAGCAAGCTTCTCTTTTTCAGATATTCTGGCCTGCACACCCGACTAGACCCCGTTCATGTTAGCCGCTCCATCATACCCCTGCCCACAACATTTTGAAATATCCATCCCATTAACGACTCTGTGATGGTCAGATCTGTGGTGACATTATTTGCATCCCTTATCACGCTCACATAGCGATAAACTTGACTTCTGGTCTACTTTGGATACATCCGGTGTCCCTAATAATAGAAACAAAAATGGGCTTCCTGCATCTCTCCCTGAATGTCACACTTCACTCGCTAGACTCAGATATAAATCAGCTCATTTTGGATAATGACTGAGATAGTTAACGGATCCTGCAGAGCGTTATAAAATGTATTTCAGAACTGGGTCGTAAAATGACAGCAGTTCAATTATACTGAGAGAATTCCAACTGTTGGCCTGCCCTAGCTTTTCACCGTGCCATCTGAACGCCAAATTACATGATGCAAGTGTGAGAGTTACATTAACTATGCGCTCCAACAACTGTCACCAGAAATTTTAAAAGGCCGTCTGTCCCACTTCCATCTGTTTCCTCAACCGCCACGATTCTAGCCTCGCCCTGCTCCTCTTCCTCCTCGCCCGGGCCGATACCTGACAACCTGTATCCTCCTCTGTCAAAGTTGCTTCTTCTGGCACGATGGAACAGCTTGGCCTTGGCTCACTTGACCTGCTGAAATCTGTTGCTGGTGATGACAAACCTACATCCTTTTCTGGTCCCACTACATTGCTTTCTGCTAGCAATGGCTGAACTTGAACTGCATTTGAAAAAGGAATCTAATTTAACTAATTTTGATATCTCCTTTGCGTTCTCATTTTTGGCCTTCTTCTTTTGGGCTCCACTTTTCTGTTGATTGCATTGCTGATTATTTTTTAATCCGTAATTTTCTATTCCCGACTTTCTCTCTTTATTTTTGATAGCTAGCTCAACTATTGCTTAAAACAATGACAGAAACAACAACGCTTTGGAGAGTATTTGCACAATGAATCCCAGAATGCATTTCATTATCTTAACACGGTATTGAAACTATTGAATATTATGATTTACTTAGCTAATTAATTTGATTTATTGTCATCAATACACTAAAATATCATGCTTTTGTAGTGGCAAAAAAAACATTTTGTTGGTGAAACCATCAGTGGGATCATTTATCATATAGCTTAAATTAAAGAAAGATCTTCTTGTCAAATTGTAAACGTGATGGACCCGCGTCAACAGTGCTTTGGCATGGTGGGGCAGTATTCAAATTACATAGGGGGCCCACAGCACTGCACATCCGGGCCCAGACGAGGCTATTTTTACAAGACGAAGGCTGGAACACAGCTGGTTGAATAAGACTCTAAATGGGATAGGAAAGCAGCCAACAGGAGAGTGTGAATATTGCCAGGAAATAGAGACCGTGGGGCATGTACTGACACAGTGTGGGTAGTATCAGAGGGAATGAGAGAGACTGACATCCAGTTTGAGGAGAAGGGGATACAGGAAATGAGTTTAAAGAGGATATTGAGTCGAACGTCATTAGATACAGTCCCAAATATTTTGTTATCTTATTTTTAAAGGAAAACGGGACATGGCAGGTAAGATTTACAATAGTATCTGTCTTTGGGCCACACTCCAGTACAGTAGGTGGCGGTAATGCACCATAAGGTTGGATGCCAACCGCCAAAAAACCACAGCAAAGAAAAAAAATAAGTGGCGTATTTTCGTTGCAGGATTGGAGGACATCGGGAAGAGAATGCAAGCTGCGGCACGGAAACGTCAAGGCAATGCACCTCGGTCGTCAACAAACCCCAGGTTTGAACAGTTTACTTGTGACTAACGTGTTTATATCATCGGCAAGTATTTGGAAGGCACCGTGCATGTCGAATAGTCTCCCTGATAAGCCGAAGTGTCTCAGGCATTTGTCTATCAACGAAACGTAAACTATAAAGACTAGGCTACTGTTAGCGGACTGTTAAGCTATTGTTATCACGTTACCGTTTCAATAATAGTTCATTCAAATACAACCACCGCCTGTTTGTTCATTGCTGTAAGACAGGGTTCTCCAACTGGCGACTTGGCCCACGAGTGTTTTTATTTGTCCCAAAAGCTTCGGGTGCTTTTAAACATGTGTACAAGGTGAGCGTTTCATAATTTAAATTAATGTTAGTATTGACCTAAGGCGAATTGATCTAGTCAGAGCTGGATTCCACAAAGCCTGGTCTCGGGTCCACTCTGTTGAAGTCTATCAGAAATCCTCCTTCACCGTGGAGTTTAGTCCGCTAGGCTACTGTCAGACAGTGTCAGTAGAAATATACTGTAAAGGCATATCAGTCTGCCACTCAAAACTGCCCCTTATATTCTAAACTAGGTTAGTTATTGCCTGTGCTTGCTGGCTGAAGTTCTTCTTGCCTTGGAATGTGCTCATGGTCAGTGTCATGTGACCAAGGACAGGGAAGTTGTCAGCCTGTAATGCTTTCAAATGATGGCTGCTGTGAAGGTTGTCAAGCACAGCTATACAATACAGTGTATATTGGCTTTTATATTGCCCATTATTTGCAGAGAGTTAGGAACACATGGGGCCTGTACAAGGAATGCATTGGACTGTGTATAGACTGGCAAACAGCCCACTGAATAACATGCATCTTATTTATTTACATGACCTCGTCCACTGGCGTTAACCTCGGAGGTAGATCAAGGCCAACAACACAATAATAGTGATGAATAATACAGTAGGCTACATGAACAGAAAGATAATGACAATGTTATTCATGTGTATTTATATAGGTGTAGGCCTACCACAGCACTGTTGTGTTTCTACATATTGGCTAATGTCTTCTTCATACATTGTCATTCTGTATAATGTTGTTTTGGAGTTGGAATTCATACTTCATAATGTGTCTTTCTCTAAAGCCAACCAGAGTCCAAGCCAAAAGGGTCATCAATGAAGAGGCCACAGTTCCACTTTGACCTGTGGTTCTATCTCACAGTACAAAACTGGATACTGGACTTTGGAAGGCCCATTGTAATGGTATGGACAACCTGCTGAGAGATTCCATACCAGGACAGCTTGAAAACATGTTGAGTATCTCAGGTTGTTCTGGCATTTGGGCTCCCGAGTGGCGCAGTGGTCTAAGGCTCTGCATCTCAGTGCTAGAGGTGTCATTAGAGACCCTGGTTTGATTCCAGGCTGTATCACAATCGGCCGTGATTGGGAGTCCCATAGGGCGGCGCACAATTGGCCCAGTGTCGTCCGGGTTAGGGGAGGGTTTGGCAGGGGTAGGCCGTCATTGTAAATAAGATTTAGTTCTTAACTGAGTTGCTTAGTTAAATAAAGGTTAAATAAAACATGTAGTGTGTGGAGTAGGGAATTACCAGGGACCTCACAATACGTTATCATCACCATGCTTAGGTGCCGATACGATATGTATTACGATTCTCACGATTCTGCTATTTGATACACTATGTCTGCTGTGGAGAGATGAGAGAACATGGGAAAATGAGTTTTTATCAGTCATGGAAATAAGTGCTGAAAACATGTTGGCTCACTATTTAAAAAGATGGAGAACAAGCTATAGGATGAGTTTTGGTGAATTAGATTTTTACATTTTTAAAAATCTATACTTGTAATCAAAGTATTGATATATTGCCCACAATAATATTGTGATATTTTTTATAGCCCCTATCACTAATACGGAGAATGTTTAAGTTCTGAAATTCAATTTGTCACATTAATTTATTCAACATAAAACTCATAAGTATCCTTTTTGATTTTCCTCATTGAAAGACATTGGTTGTAATAATATACTCTATAAGTACATCACATTTCCAGAGTTGGTTGTCTGCTAATTTTGAAGTTAAGATTCATTTTATTACCACGACCAACATAGTGAATGGGAAAATTGATTCAAATGGAACTCCCTCTGCTGGTGATTTGCTGAATGTGCAATCCTCAATGAGGGCTATGATTTATTGAAGACCTATGTCTTTTATAAATGGGTCATATCTTCTAAAGTACCAGAGAGCCACTCTAGAACTATAACCTGTTTTAAGAGTATATTGTTCCAAACAATGTCTAAAAATATGCTACATCAAAAAGGTACATTGAAGTATTAATGTTTTATGTTGAATAAATGAATATTCAAGGCATATTCCATATTTTAAGGCACACTATAAGGCAGGCCTGGGCAACTCCAGTCCTCCAGGGCCTGATTGGTGTCACTCTTTTCTCCATCCCGAGCAAACACAGCTGATTAATCAAATCTCATTCTAAACTGAAGATCATGATTAGTTGATTATTGGAGTCAGGTGTGTTAGCTGGGTCTAGGGCAAAACTGTGCCACCAATCAGGCACTCAAGGACTGGAGGGCCCATTTGTAATGGTATGGACAACCTGCTGAGAGATTCCATACCACGACAGCATGAAAAAATGTGGGTATCTCAGGTTGTTCTGGCAATTGGTCTCCCGAGTGGGGCAGCGGTCTAAGGCTCTGCATCTCAGTGCTAGAGGTGTCAATGGCACTGAGATGTCTGGATCACCTACTGTTCATGGATCATAGGTTCTTACAGGAGGCACTTTCAACATGACTTTCAAAGAAAAAAAACATTGTGACGCAAATGTAAAAAGCATGTCTATATCATACTTCCTTCCAATTAAGTGTCTAAGTGAGAATTGCCATAAAAATCTGTGATACCTAAAATATTTCCGGGCTGTTCTGGCGTGGAACTACCCTGCTACAATAATATATTTGAGTAAATATCAAAGTGTAACAAACAAATAGCCTTTGTTATAGCAGCATTGAAGTCTATGCTATGAATGCAACCCTGTGTTGTATCCATGATTTAATTCAGATCATTCTCCCTCTGGACTGGTTCCCCCTGAACAAGCCCAGTGCCGGAGACTACTTTCACATGGCCTACAATGTCATCACGCCATTCCTACTGCTCAAGGTGGGTGACTGTCTGGAACCACCAAACACAAACTGCAAGGCTGGTTGATACCGTTTGTTCACAATTGCAGTTGCCCTATAAGCTACAGTGACAATGAAATGTGTCCAAAATAATCGCTTTTCAATATGGAATAAATTAATCCGATTAATTTGTGATGCTCACATGCTATACTAAGTGCATGTGTGTGCATGCACACTGACTGTGTGTGTTTACTTGCCTGTTAATGTGTGTGTGTGTGTGTGTTAATGTGTGTGTGTGTTAACATGCCTGTTAGTGTGTGTGTGTGTGTTTACGTGTGTGTGTGTGTTTACGTGTGTGTTTACGTGTGTGTGTGTGTGTGTTTACATGTCTGTTAATGTGTGTGTGTTTACGTGTTGTGTGTGTGTGTTTACGTGTCTGTTAATGTGTGTGTGTTTACATGTCTGTTACTGTGTGTGTGTGTTACATGTCTGTTAATGTGTGTGTGTTTACATGTCTGTTAATGTGTGTTTGTGTGTTTACATGTCTGTTACTGTGTGTGTGTGTGCGTGTGTGTTTACATGCCTGCTACTGTGTGTGTGTGTGTTTATATGTCTGTTCGTGTGTGTTTACATGCCTGTTGTGTGTGTGTGTGTGTTTACATGTCTGTGTGTGTGTGTGTTTGTGTGCCTGTGTGTGTGTGTGTGTGTGTGTGTGTGTGTGTGTGTGTGTGTGTGTGTGTGTGTGTGTGTGTGTGTGTGTGTGTGTGTGTGTGTGTGTGTTTATGCCTGTTAATGTGTGTGTGCTCTCGTCCCTCTGAGCAGCTGATTGAGAGGAGTCCCAGGGCCCTGCCTCGCTCCGCTGTGTACCTGAGCATCATCACCTTAGTGATGGGCGCCAGCATCCACCTGGTGGGCGACTCCATCAACCATCGTCTGCTGCTGAGTGGCTACCAGCTCCACCTGTCTGTCAGAGAGAACCCCATCATCAAAGACCTCAAACCTGCTACACTGGTAGGCTACACCTTTTTATTAGAGAAGATATACTTTGTTAGTCCATACGGGATGGAAACGTCTTCTGCTTTTCACCCAACTCCTTCCGATACAATATGACCAAATTCCGGAAGATTCTAGTTCTGGGTTAACCAGGATGAATGAGCATGGTGCCTGATAGAGCTGAAATGTATGCTGTTTCATATCAACCAACAACAAAAATGCTGTTGATATTGTTTGAACATGTTTCTTATTTGATTTATTTTAGATTGATTCGTTTGAGCTTCTTTATTTTTATGATGAACAACTGGGACATTTGATGTGGTATGTGGTCATCGCTTTTAATGGAATATTCTCTTCTGCTTACAGTCATAACTAATAAAAATAATAATAAAATAATAAAAATGTCAAAGTTATTAAGAAATATTAGAACAAGCAATATCAGAGTCTGGAATATAAATATGTATGTATATAATGGCATGGATAAACAATGACATTATGGACAGTATGTGGCTAGAAAAGGTGTGTACAGCAGCAGTTCTATAGGATGAGTCTTGACTAGAATACACTATATACATATGAAGTGGGTAAACAGTATGGAAACATTTTTAAAGTGACCACTGTTCAGTATTTGCAATGAGTTTGTAATAAGTTGACATGAACTAGTTTTCAACTGAGTTCTCTCCTTCTCTCTACCTCCAGGTATATTCCTTTCTTCATAATCCTCTTCCTCTACTTCACTGGCTGCTTTACTCACGTCAAAGAGGAGAAGACGATGCCCCTGTCTGGTTGGCTGCTACTCGGACCCAGTGCCCTCTACTATTGGTCAGTCCCCTCATTACTTCCTTCTATTATGATGATGCTAGTTTGTGTCTGGTTGGCTGCTCCTCGGACCCAGTGCCCTCTACTATTTGTCAGTTCCCTCATTACTTCCTTCTATCATGGTGATGCTAGTTTGTGTTGGGTTGGCTGATACTCGGACCCAGTGCCCTCTACTATTGGTCAGTCCCCTCATTACTTCCTTCTATCATGGTGATGCTAGTTTGTGTTGGTTGGCTGATACTCGGACCCAGTGCCCCTCTACTATTGGTCAGTCCCCTCATTACTTCCTTCTATTATGATGATGCTAGTTTGTGTCTGGTTGGCTGCTCCTCGGACCCAGTGCCCTCTACTATTGGTCAGTCCCCTCATTACTTCCTTCTATTATGATGATGCTAGTTTGTGTTGGGTTGGCTGATACTCGGACCCAGTGCCCTCTACTATTGGTCAGCCCCTCATTACTTCCTTCTTTTGACTTGAGAAATGTTTTCTGAGCAAAGATTTGTAAAACTTTTTAAAAACATTTTATTTTTATTAGACATATAAGACTGTAAAAACACCAGCAATTCACCTCCAAGTGATTTTAATTTGGGAAATTTGTAGCAAGATATGTGTGATTGTATACAAATCTAAGCAAGTTTTTGAAATATCTGTTTGGGCTTCTTGCAATCAATTTGCAGTCTACAAATGATTTGTAATTATGTTCCGGTCCTCTGACCATCTGCTCAAGAAAGAAATTGGCCTGCGGCTGAATCTAGTTGATTATCACTGTCATAGAGGTTTGCTGAATTCTAATTGATAAATGTACTCCATTATGGGATAGATGTACTCTGATTTATGTCGTACTGAAAGTACCTGAAGTAGGGGACATTTCACTGTGTGAAGCATGGCTCAACTCTAAGTATTTCCTTCTAGAAAGTGAAAGTATCTTGACTGCAGCTCTCACTTCTGTCCCTCTCACACCCTCTCAGGTACTTGGTCACAGAGGGTCAGATCTTCCAACTCTTCCTCCTCACCTTCCTAGCTATGGTAGCCACGGTGATCCACCAGCGGCATAAGGGCTCTGTCCCAGACGCCAATGGCCTCTTTCTGTTCGCCAGCTTCTCTGTCACCATGTTCCTGGTGGCCAATGGCCTGGCTGTGGAGCGACCCGGTGCTGCGTAAGAAATACCCGGTCACCTGTCACCATGCCCTGGTCCTACTACACATTACACGTTAAGGACAGCCACTGATAGGAGTGACAACAGGTGAGTGTCGTAAGATACTAGTTTGTGTTAGCCTGGGTGTCAGTATGATACTAGTTTGTGTTAGCCTGGGTGCCAGTCAGTATGATGATACTAGTTTGTGTTAGCCTGGGTGCCAGTATGATGATGCTCGTGTTAGTGTCCAGTATGATGATACTAGTTTGTGTTAGCCTGGGTGTCAGTATGATGATACTAGTTTGTGTTAGCCTGGGTGCCAGTATGATGATGCTAGTTTGTGTTAGCCTGGGTGCCAGAATGATAATACTAGTTTGTGTTAGCCTGGGTGCCAGTATGATGATGCTAGTTTGTGTTAGCCTGGGTGTCAGTATGATGATGCTAGTTTGTGGTTAACAATTAGTTACCCAGGTTAGGTTTGCATGGAGTAAGGAAAGTTCTTATGAGCCGTCCTCCCATCACCAGCCTCCTGTGGAATGGACTAATACTGACTGAATGGATTCCATCAATATCTTGCATCCTGCTACAGATAAATGGTCTATCCGCTCCAGAATGACATCATCAGCAAGCGCCACATGGAGTGTGGATCGAGCACAGTTTTCTACAGTTGCACCCCACCACTCCCCCATCCACAAGTCTACAGTATGACCATCTTACAGTATGCAATGTTACAGTATTAATTTAAAATGAGACAAAAAAATGAACTCAAAGAAAGGTCAGTGTTGGGTGTACTTGAACATCATTGTATTGCTTCAAGTAAGTTGTTTGAACAATTCAATATCAGATATTTTTAGTAATAAACGTTTTTACTCCACTTTGCGTATATTGTGTTTATGAACTTTGAAGACATGCTTAATTGTACTTGCATATACTATATAACAGACATCATCATCAAGGTTACTCCATAATGAAGTAGGTCATATGTCTCCTATAGCAGATTTACATTTGACATTTCAGTCATTTAGCCGATGCTCTGACCCAGAGCGACTTACAGTAGTGAGCATACTGGTCCCCCGTGGGAATCGAACCCACAAACCTGGCACTGCAAGCACCATGCTCTAAGCACCATGCTCTACCAACTGAGTGGAATTCAGAGTACACGCCAGATGTAGTGGGGTATACACATACCAAATTATTATATGAAGTATTAGTACATGGCTGGATTGATAGACAGTGTCCTCTAGTGGTAATGTTATATATTGCAGCTACCTCAGGAAATGTATATATTATTCAGTGTCATCACTATCCTGTCATCTGTCCTTTCACTAGACATAAAATGGTATTGAATTGAAACGGGGAGTTCTATTAGTTGAGCAAGATCAATCATACTTACGCCTACTTTTAATATAAACAAAGTTACTTATGTTAAAGAAGAATTTTACTTTTGTAATTAAACTATTATTTTAATATACTGTGACTTGTCTGCTAATGGCCACGCTGTGCAGTTTAACATATCCTGGTTGTCATATCAGATAATAAGGTAGTGACTAGTATCACAAGTATTTGATAGAAGAGAAAGGAGAGGATAATATGATACCTTGGATCCACTATCTCAGTTTCCACAGCAACCGGTATTAAATAACATGTACTCTGTGGTGGACTTTGAACCGGCAGGCAGATGGGTGTGGAGACGGGTAAGGTAATCCATTGGTATTCCAGGAAGAGAGATCTCTGACTACAGACATGGTAAGAAAAAACAATTGAATTGTTTTGTTTACTCATTTCTGTACATGTTTAGGCCAATTCATGGTGTATTGTGTTTTTCCTCAGGCTAAATTCCTGTCAGGAACTCAGATCAACGGTAAGGTGTGCTATTTTGTTTGCTAGCTTTTCTTTTGTTGTGTGGGAGGTCACATGGGACATAAATGTCATTATTTTTCAATAAATTGATATTGAACAGTAGAGTAAAATGTTGTGACAAACTTTGAAAGCAATGGCATTTTAAAAAGGGCATTTTAGAAAATGGTCCCAATTGAGGTTAAAAGTATGATTTACTTATTTCTCTACACTTGTGAGACTAAGATTTTAATTGCCTCCTTGGAGAGGAGAAACATTGTAATATTCACTGTTTTTAGAATGGATTATCATGATTTGTTTTTAGTTTCTTTTCACCCAGCACATCAGTACATTATTTGCCTGTTTTTCCTCTCCCTGTAGAGTTCAAGGAATGTTTCTCCTTGCGACAAGAAGCGCAAGGAAGATTGAAGCCAAGGACCTGATCACAGTTATGCGCTGTCTGGGGACGAGTCCCACCTTCGGTGAGATCGACCGACACCTGCAGGTCCACAAGATAGGTACGCCATCAAGGGCCCCTCACTTACCCTGGGGACATCTCAGTAGTCTAGACTGACTTACCCTGGGGGGCATCTCAGTAGTCTACAGTGACTTACCCTGGGGGCATCTCAGTAGTCTAGACTGACTGACCCTGGGGACATCTCAGTAGTCTAGAGTGACCCTGGGGGACATCTCAGTAGTCTAGATTGACCCTGGGGGACATCTCAGTAGTTTAATGACTGACCCTGGGGGCATCTCAGTAGTCTAGAGTGACCCTGGGGGACATCTCAGTAGTTTAATGACTGACCCTGGGGGCATCTCAGTAGTCTAGACTGACCCTGGGGGACATCTCAGTAGTTTAATGACTGACCCTGGGGGCATCTCAGTAGTCTAGACTGACCCTGGGGGACATCTCAGTAGTTTAATGACTGACCCTGGGGGCATCTCAGTAGTCTAGACTGACCCTGGGGGACATCTCAGTAGTTTAATGACTAACCCTGGGGACATCTCAGTAGTTTGATGACTGACCCTGGGGACATCTCAGTAGTTTAATGACTGACCCTGGGGGCATCTCAGTAGTCTAGACTGACCCTGGGGGACATCTCAGTAGTTTAATGACGGACCCTGGGGGACATCTCAGTAGTTTAATGACTTACCCTGGGGACATCTCAGTAGTCTAGACTGACTTACCCTGGGGACATCTCAGTAGTCTAGAGTGACTGACCCTGGGGACATCTCAGAGTCCTGACCCTGGGGACATCTCAGTAGTCTAGAGTGACTGACCCTGGGGACATCTCAGTAGTCTAGAGTGACTGACCCTGGGGGACATCTCAGTAGTCTAGAGTGACTGACCCTGGGGACATCTCAGTAGTCTAGAGTGACTGAGACCCTGGGGACATCTCAGTAGTCTAGTGACTGACCCTGGGGACATCTCAGTAGTCTAGAGTGACTGACCCTGGGGGCATCTCAGTAGTCTAAGTGACTGACCCTGGGGGACATCTCAGTAGTCTAATGAGTGACTGACCCTGGGGACATCTCAGTAGTCTAGATTGACTGACCCTGGGGGCATCTCAGTAGTCTAACCTGACTGACTGACCCTGGGGACATCTCAGTAGTCTACTGAGTGACTGACCCTGGGGGACATCTCAGTAGTCTAGACTGACCCTGGGGCACTGACTGACCTGGGGACATCCCAGTAGTCTAATGACTGACCCTGGGGGCATCTCAGTAGTCTAGACTGACCCTGGGGACTGACCCTGGGGACATCTCAGTAGTCTAATGACTGACCCTGGGGGACATCCCAGTAGTTTAATGACTGACCCTGGGGGCATCTCAGTAGTCTAGAGTGACTGACCCTGGGGACATCTCAGTAGTCTAGAGTGACTGACCCTGGGGGCATCTCAGTAGTCTAGAGTGACTGACCCTGGGGGCATCTCAGTAGTCTAATGACTGACCTGGGGGCATCTCAGTAGTCTAGAGTGACTGACCCTGGGGACATCTCAGTAGTCTAGAGTGACTGACCCTGGGGACATCCCAGTAGTCTAGAGTGACTGACCCTGGGGGCATCTCAGTAGTCTAGAGTGACTGACCCTGGGGGCATCTCAGTAGTCTAATGACTGACCCTGGGGACATCTCAGTAGTCTAGAGTGACTGACCCTGGGGGCATCTCAGTAGTCTAGAGTGACTGACCCTGGGGGCATCTCAGTAGTCTAGAGTGACCCAGTAGTCTAGAGTGACTGACCCTGGGGGCATCTCAGTAGTCTAGACTGACTGACCCTGGGGACATCTCAGTAGTCTAGAGTGACTGACCCTGGGGGACATCTCAGTAGTCTAGAGTGACTGACCCTGGGGACATCTCAGTAGTCTAGACTGGGGGATCTTAGTCTACCAACCTGACCTGACATCTCAGTAGTCCCTGGGGGACATCTCAGTAGTCTAGAGTGACTGACCCTGGGGGCATCTCAGTCTAGTCTAGACTGACCCTGGGGACATCTCAGTAGTCTAGAGTGACTGACCCTGGGGCATCTCAGTAGTGACTGACCCTGGGGGACATCTCAGTAGTTTAATGACTGACCCTGGGGGCATCTCAGTAGTCTAATGACTGACCCTGGGGACATCTCAGTAGTCTAGAGTGACTGACCCTGGGGACATCTCAGTAGTCTAGAGTGACTGACCCTGGGGGACATCTCAGTAGTTTAATGACTAACCCTGGTGGACATCTCAGTAGTTTGATGGCTGACCCTGGGGGACATCTCAGTAGTTTAATGACTGACCCTGGGGGCATCTCAGTAGTTTAATGACTTACCCTGGGGACATCTCAGTAGTCTAGACTGACTTACCCTGGGGACATCTCAGTAGTCTAGAGTGATTTACCCTGGGGACATCTCAGTAGTCTAGAGTGATTTACCCTGGGGACATCTCAGTAGTCTAGAGTGATTTACCCTGGGGACATCTCAGTAGTCTAGAGTGATTTACCCTGGGGACATCTCAGTAGTCTAGAGTGATTTACCCTGGGGACATCTCAGTAGTCTAGACTGACCCTGGGGGACATCTCAGTAGTCTAGAGTGACTGACCCTGGGGGCATCTCAGTAGTCTAGAGTGACTGACCCTGGGGGCATCTCAGTAGTCTAGAGTGACCCTGGGGGCATCTCAGTAGTGACTGACCCTGGGGGCATCTCAGTAGTCTAGACTGACCCTGGGGGACATCTCAGTAGTCTAGACTTACCCTGGGGGGCATCTCAGTAGTCTAGAGTGACTGACCCTGGGGGACATCTCAGTAGTTTAATGACTGACCCTGGGGGACATCTCAGTAGTCTAATGACTGACCCTGGGGGCATCTCAGTAGTCTAGAGTGACTGACCCTGGGGGCATCCCAGTAGTCTAATGACTGACCCTGGGGGCATCTCAGTAGTCTAGAGTGACTGACCCTGGGGGCATCTCAGTAGTCTAATGACTGACCCTGGGGGCATCCCAGTAGTCTAATGACTGACCCTGGGGGCATCTCAGTAGTCTAGAGTGACTGACCCTGAGGGCATCTCAGTAGTCTAGAGTGACTGACCCTGAGGGCATCTCAGTAGTCTAATGACTGACCCTGGGGACATCTCAGTAGTCTAATGACTGACCCTGGGGGCATCTCAGTAGTCTAGAGTGACTTACCCTGGGGGCATCTCAGTAGTCTAGATTGACTGACCCTGGGGACATCTCAGTAGTCTAGATTGACTGACCCTGGGGGCATCTCAGTAGTCTAGAGTGACTGACCCTGGGGACATCTCAGTAGTCTAGAGTGACTGACCCTGGGGACATCTCAGTAGTCTAGAGTGACTGACCCTGGGGGCATCTCAGTAGTCTAGAGTGACTGACCCTGGGGACATCTCAGTAGTCTAGAGTGACTCACCCTGGGGACATCTCAGTAGTCTAGAGTGACTCACCCTGGGGACATCTCAGTAGTCTAGAGTGACTCACCCTGGGGACATCTCAGTAGTCTAGACTGACCCTGGGGGACATCTCAGTAGTCTAGAGTGACTCACCCTGGGGGCATCTCAGTAGTCTAGAGTGACTCACCCTGGGGGCATCTCAGTAGTCTAGAGTGACTGACCCTGGGGGCATCTCAGTAGTCTAGAGTGACTGACCCTGGGGACATCTCAGTAGTCTAGAGTGACTTACCCTGGGGGCATCTCAGTAGTCTAGGGCAGGTATTTTCAAACCCCCCAAGGGTACGTGCAATGACGTCAAGGGTACGCCAAATTAATTAGCACATTTTCAAACAGTCCATTTAGATTTTCCAACAGGGATATACATTTGGGTGAGTTTTTTTTTGAGTAGCCTCGTTTCACTGCCAAAAATAAAATTAAACCATCTAGTGTTCAGCGAAATAACAACACAATGTCAAATACAGGTAGCCTTGTCAAATAATTAACATCCAATCACATTAACCGTTATCCAATCACATTAACCGTTATCCAATCACATTAACCGTTACTCTCTTGCAGGAATTCCACTAACAGTCCGTATGTAGCTACTGCTCATTCTGTTTGCTCGAAAATGGATTAATGGACAAAAGAAAGTACGGCCTGCGTCCATAGACACATACCAGCTCTACTGGTTGTACTGCTACTACCAGCAGTACTGCACCTGCACCTGTCGACGACACAAGTTGTTCTGCTTCCACGAGCACATCCAATGCTAGCATCAGTAATTCTACATTTGTTGTTAGACCAGCTAGCATCAGTAATTCTACATTTGTTGTTAGACCAGCTAGCATCAGTAATTCTACATTTGTTGTTAGACCAGCTAGCATCAGTAATTCTACATTTGTTGTTAGACCAGCTAGCATCAGTAATTCTACATTTGTTGTTAGACCAGCTAGCATCAGTAATTCTACATTTGTTGTTAGACCAGCTAGCATGGACACTGACACTTGTGAACCTTAGCCGGGAAAGCACCGAACAACAGACAGGGACGTTGGACCATCGAAGAGGCGCAAATATGACGAGAACTACATTGATTTGGGGTTCACTTATATTGGGAGTAGTGCCTTTCCTCAGTCACAGTGTGTTATATGTGAAAAAGTACTTTCTCACAACTCGATGAAAACTTCACTCTTGCGTAGACATTTAGAAACAAAACATGCCAATTTGAAAAATAAGCAACAGGAGTTTTTTGAGCGAGAATTAAGAGGACTTTCAAGTAGTAAGACATGTATAAAAGCAACAGATACCATTAATAAGAAAGAGCTAGAAGTGTCTTATATGGTGAGCTACTGAGTGGCTTGGACAGGCAAGCCCCATACTATTGTGGAGGAGTTAATTCTTCCTTCTGCCGCGGATATGACTGGGACAATAGGCCCAAAAAACTATACAGACAATGTCTTCATCAAACAACACCGTTTCACGATGCATCAGTGACATGGCAGGAGATGTTTTGAAACAATTACTGCTTCGCATACAAGCCAGTGGCGGGCCTGGCATATGTCCGTTGTGTTTATGGGGGGTCAATTAAGGAAGACATCCTCTTCTGCAAACCACTGGAAACCAGGACAACAGGAGAGGATGTTTTTAAAGTATTGGACAGCCTTGTGACATAAAATGGACTTTGGTGGTCAAGATGTGTTGATATCTGTACTGACAGGGAGACATAGTGGAGTGGGTAACGCGCGTGTAAGTAGTTGCTCCCAACGCCACTGGAGTACACTGCAGCATCCACCGAGAGGCTCTTGCTGCCAAGGGAATGCCTGACAGCTGGAAATACTTTTTGGACACTACAGTGAAAATGGTTAACTTTGTTAAATCAAGGGCCCTTGAACTCTCATGTATTTTCTGCACTATGCAATGATATGGGCAGTGACCATGTAACGCTTTTACAACATACAGAAGTGCGCTGGTTATCAAGGGACAAAGTATTGACACTTTTTTTAAATTGAGAGACAAGATTAAAGTTTATTCCCTTGTCTGACCGCTTGCATGAGTTTCTCACACGGCTGGCCTATCTGGGTGATGTTTTTTCTCGTTTTAATCATCTGAATCTAGGATTATAGGGACTCTCCGCAACTATATTCAATGTGCGGGAAGATTAAAAAAGATTCGTTAACCATTTCATGCCCTGCCTCCAGTCCACATACCGATGTCTGAACAAGAGAGCCTCATTGAAATTGCAACAAGCGGTTCTGTGAAAATGTTATTTCATCAGAAGCCACTGCCAGATTTCTGGATTGGGCTGCGCTCAGAGTATCCTGCCTTGGCAAATCACGCTGTTAAGACACTGATGCCCTTTGCAACCACGTACCTATGTAAGAGTGGATTCTCAGCCCTCACTAGCATGAAAACTAAATACAGGCAGAGACTGTATGTGGAAAAGTATTTTAGACTGAGACTCTCTCTAATACAACCCAACATTGCAGAGTTAGGTGCATCCTTTCAAGCACACCCTTCTCATTAACCTGTTGTGAGTTATTCACAATTGTCAATGAACAAATAAGGTGTTATATGTAAGATGGTTAAATAAAGATCAAATGATTTATTATATGTGCCCTGGTCCTATAAGAGCTCTTTGTCACTTCCCATTAACCGGGTTGTGACAAAAACTCACACCCATTCTGTGGTTTAATAAATGTATCTTATAGTGGGTGTGTGGCAGGCTTACAATGATGGCAACATACAACATTTGAGAATGCACTGACCCTGGTGCTAGAGGGGGTACGCAGCTGGAGGTTGAATGTTTGAAGGGGTACAGGACTATAAAAAGTTTAGGAACCACTGGTCTATAGCCCTCAAACTCAACTCTGGACCTCAAAGCCCGCTCCACTGCATTTTTTCATTGTTCCCCTCTAATCAGGTAAAGCAGAAAACCAGCAGGCTCCGGACTGGGTAGGTTAAGAGTTGAGTAACCCTGGTCGAGAGTGACCTACCCTGGGGGGAATGTCAATAGTCTACAGCAAGTCTCTCCAACCCTGTATCTGGAGAGCTACGGTCCTGTAGGTTTTCACACCAAACCTAATCTAGCGCACCTGATTCTAATAATTAGCTAGTTAATAAGCTGAATCAGGTTAGTTACAACTGGGGTTGGAGTGAAGAGTAGCTCTTCAGGAACAAGGTTGGGAGAGCCCTGGTGTAGAGTGACTTACCCTGGGGGCATCTCAGTAGTCTATAGCAGGGGTATTCAACTCTTACCCTACGAGGTCCGGAGCCTGATGGGTTTTCTGTTCTACCTGATAATTAATTGCCCACCTGGTGTTCCAGGTCTAAATCAGTCCCTGATTAAATGGCAATGATTAAAAAAACCACAGTGGAACTGGTTGAGTTTGAGGGTTCTAAAGGGACTTCCTCTCCTTCACCATGGCCTGTTTAAAGGGCAGGGCAGATGAAGGGAACAAGCAGGGAAGCGGAAGACATTAGAATATTGAGGCGGCTCTAGACACCTGTTGATCTAGCCATACTGTTTATGAATCGTAGTGAGGCTTTGGCTGTAAATTATTTAGTAGGCAGGCAAGCTGCTACTTGGGGGATGAGTAGAGGGAGAAGTTGTCACATTGAGTGTAACCTACACGTTAGCTGAAATCTGTCCCAAGCTTGTTCCAATTACATTTATTACATTAAAAAAATATGTATCTTCTCTCAGCTCTTCATAATTGCTGCACTGAAATTTTTAACCTGGGGGAAGTACTGAGAAATATTCAAACCAATTAACTGATTTGGTAATGTGAAAAAGGCTAGAACACGTTTGACTCAACAGGATTTTTTCCCATCAATCCCCAACTTCCCGATTTACAATATTGAACAGAATGTTTTTCTGAGAGTCAAAAATTTTGCCTGCTCTGTTACTCTGAACTTCATTCCCATTTGCAGTTCATTATTTTACACATTAAACAGACAGCCCAATTCTGATATTTTTTCACTTTTTTTTACCAATCTGATCAGCGCTGAAAAAGATGTGAAAAGATCTGATGTGATTGGTCAAAGATCCATTAGTGGGAACAATATCAGAATTGGGCTGTCTGTGTAAATGCAGCCATATTGACACACTCCACTACCCTGGCGTTACAAGCGCCATGCTCTACCAACTGAGCTACAGAAGGACATCAGAATTGGGCTGTCTGTGTAAATGCAGCCATATTGACACACTCCACTACCCTAACAAGTTATTTTATTGAAGTAAGGAATAACCAACCATGCTCTGTACAGTTGTATGGAAATATACAAGTCGGCCATGTAGCAGATAACCAGTCACTTTAACAGCAGCATTTAGGCCTATTTTGGATCAATGGTGCCCTTTGCAGGTGATTAGTTCTACTAATATCCGTCCTTCTCCAGAAAAGAAGGGCGAGCTAGACTTCTCCACCTTCCTGACCATGATGCACCGGCAGATCCAGCAGGAGGACCCCAAGGCGGAGATCCTGGAGGCCATGAGGATGACGGACAAGCAGAAGAAGGGCTACATCCTGGCCTCGGAGCTCCGGGCCAAGCTCACCAAGCTAGGAGAGAAGCTGACTGATAAAGAAGGTAGCCTACAATGTGTTTCTATCACTAGGGGTTTTAGCTGTCGTGGATTAAGACAGGACTAGATATAATGCCTAATGGAGCCTCTATTGAAAATGCCGTTTAATGCAGGAGCAGTAGGTAGGCTTAATCTGGGTCCGGGAAACTGGCCCTGAAAGTGCAGCTCAACAGTCTGAATTGGCTCCTTCTTACAATCTCTTATACATCATCTGCACTGATCTGAACAGATGGTAGAGGTAAACAAAAACAAAAACGTCAAATATAACTGGTATAACTTTACCTGGTATTAGTTTATCAGTTCAGCTCTTTTAACCCTTTACGCTTGTACCCTTTACGCTTTACGCTTGTACCGCGCCAAATGTACGATACGTTTCCCTAAATTGCAATGTGAAATCCTAACACTTTCATGTCATATTTTATTACTTAGCTTGTCATGTTGGCAATAGAACAAGCTTTCACATGATTCCCATCTGACCCAGATTGCGATTTTCATAAAGGACCGTTCTTGGATTGCTTAAACAACAACCGTAATTGTGTGATTGCAGGGATGCAGGGTTGTGTTCCAAACAAAATAACTACACGTGTCCTCGCTCTAATTCCTCAACGGCACAGCTAGGAGCTCAAAAAGGCATCTTACAGTTGAAGCCTTTTCTTTGAGTCATAAAGTGCATTGACATTTCTTAGGAAATGTGCACACTTTGGAGAGCAGTTACACCTCTCTCTCAAACCTCTTATTGTTCTGTCTTGTGTTGCAACTACAACACATTTTACAGGAATATTATCATGTTACTGAATGTATCCAGAGTATTTTCACATTTTCTTATGAACAAATGTGGCAAAAAAGTACATAATGTAAAATCCACATAAAATCAAGTGCTTGGATTCAGTCTTGTCAGGGAAACCGTTGTCCTCACCTGTTGGTCTAACGATCTCTAAACTGTTCCCTTTCAATTTGTACCATGCAAATGCATATTCTTTTCATATTTCTTCTGTAAGAAACATGTCAAGGTAGCCCTAACCAGTTCCATCCCAGGCTGTGTCACAGGCGGATGTAACCGGGAACCCCATGTTGCAGCGCACAATTGGCCCAGCATCGTCCGGGTTAGGGGAGGGTTTAGCTGGAGGGGGATTTCTCATTGTGCTCTATCGACTCCTTGTGGCGGGCCGGGCTCTGACACATTGGTGCGGCTGGCTTCCGGGTTAAGCAAGCAGTGTGTCAAGAAGCAGTGGCGGCTTGGCAGGTCATGTTACGGAGGACGCGTGGCTCTCGACCTTCGCCCCTCCCGAGTCCATTGGGGATTTGCAGCAATGAGACAAGATTGTAACTACCAATTGGATATAACGAAAAAGGGGTACATTTTTTAATTATGTGGCCCTATCCATAGGCCAATTCACAGGAGTGTAAAGGGTTAAATGAGTGCAGAAACAAGGCCACTTTAGACTGTTGTGATGCCCCAAGTGACTCCAAGAGAAATTGAATTGCTATCTGTCCCAGTGGGTCAAGTCATCCTCTTTCTGCAGGCTCTAGTTTTGTCTAATCTTGATTATTGTCCAGATGTGTGGTCCAGTGCTGCAAGGAAATACCTAGTTCAGCTGCAGCTGGCCCAGAACAGAGCGGCATGTTTTGATCTAAATTGTAATCAAAGGGCTGATATAAATACTATGCCAGTCTCTCTTGGCTAAGAGTTGGGGAGAGACTGACTGCATCACTTCTTTTTATAAGAAACATTCATGTGTTGAAAATCCCAAATTGTTTGCATAGTCAACTTACACACTGCTCTGATGCACGCACTTATGCCACCAGGGGTCTTTTCATAGTCCCCAAATCCAGAACAAATTCAAGAAAATGTACAGTTTTATATAGAGCCCCTATTGCATGGAACTTCCATCTCATATTGCTCAAATAAAAAGCAAGCCTGGTTTCAAAAAACAGATAAAGCAACAATTTGTGGCACAACGCCTCTCCCTATTTGACCTAGATAGTTTGTGTGTATTGACATGGAGGCTACGTGGTGCCTTTTTAAAATGTATGTAGTTCTGTCCTTGAGCTGTTCTTGTCTAATGATGTTCTGTATTATGTCATTCTGTGTTATGTTTCATGTTTTGTGTTGAACCCCAGGAAGAGTAGCTGCTGCTTTTGCAACATCTAATGGGGATCCTAATAAAATACCAAACACCAAATGTGTCAACACATACATTAACTGATTCTTGTGTAAATTTGCAAATGATAAAACACATCATTTGAATGGAGTTAATTTTTACGTTTCTACCTGCTGACATACTTGTTGTTGGTCCCAGATCAGCGAATTAACATGAAGTTGTTTCCCCTCTAAACTTTGCAGTGGACGAGCTGTTCAGAGAAGCCAACGTGAAGTCTAATGGCAACGTGCACTACGAGGAGTTCACCAGGATGGTGACACTACCGTCAGTGGATTACTGAGGGACAGGAGGAGATGGCGTCCTTTATGACAGGGAAGCATGGTCACAGCATGGTACATCTTAAAAGCACCATGATACACTGTGTCCAGAGTTCAGGTACTTGCTAAGGCCTGCATATAGGCACTATAATCTAGCACCGATAACAAAGTGCTTTGAACAAGATCCTTTCTGACTAACATTGAAAAACAAGTTTTGTTCCTAAAAGAAAAACCCAATTTCAACTTCAGTTCTCTGGTGAAGTTATCAATGTGCTGTTTAAAATTCAGCTTTTCTTCTAACCAATTCCCAAGATACTTATAGGTTATCAGTTTCCTGACTTTTTAGAGTTGAAATGTGCAAGTGACTCCATGTGTTTCCTTTCAAAGAGAAAACCATTTCCTTGCACAAGTTTAAATTCAAACCGCATCAAAAGCCAACTGTAAATCCTGAAAAGCCTTCAAGATGTACAAGAATAAATAATTATGTCATCAGCATACGGTCTTCGCTGTATCATTTATATGCATTGTAAAAAAGGATCCTTTGAAGCTCAGATGTATCACCCTCTGTGCTACACACTGTATGCTGTCAGAAAGGTCGTTTTGGAACCAATCCAATGCTTCAACACTTAAACCAACCTTTTTTTGTCAGGGATTGGTCAACAAAGGCCTTTGATAAGTCAATAAAAAATTAAACACAGTGATGTTTCTTGTCCTGAGCATCTAGGACATCACCTACAACCTTAGTTACTGCAGTAATTGTACTTGGCTCTAAAACCCGACTGGAATTTAGATCAAATGAGATATTATACAGAAAGTCTTTCAACTGTGAGTTCAACCAGCTTTTCCAAAGATGTTTCCAGTGCAGACAGTTTACAAACGGGACTATAGTTATCCAACGTTATCCAATTGACCCGCACAACACATTGCCTGAATAGATCAATCGACCAAGATGTATAAGGGTGACGTAAGCTGCTTTCCAGACTTTTGTAATCGTATCACTCGCCAATTAAAGATTGAATATATGCGTGAGAAGGACAGCAAAGATATCTGCACCAATTTGGGGAAAATAAATGTTACATTGGTCCGGGCCGGTCGATTTCTTAATATGAATAGATGTGAGTGTCATTAGGATTTCTGAAAGTGTAATCTCGGTCAAATGAAGTAGATAAACGTAGGCCTGCTTCCGGAGTTGGCAACCTTCTCAAACTCTCTATATGAACGAAGAAAATACACATTCAAATATGCGTATCTTTATTTATAAAGTACTGTCTACTTGCAATCCATTATATCGTAGCAGTTACAGCTCAACTTGTGCGGCCTTACGCATTAAGTAATCTCCAATAACGCATTGAATATCTTCAATCGACTATTTCTCGACATCTAATGAGTTTTAGTAATTGATATCTAGCTAATTGACCCACACAACATATTGTCTGAATATATCAATCGACCAAGATGCTTAATTGATATTCTCTTTATTTCACATACATTGCAATGACCCTTTTACATTCAGCCATATATCCAGATACCACAACAGAAGCACTGATAACATATTAATAAGATCACATTTATTTCCATTTTCATGTCCCAAAAATGTGTGCATTGTCTCTGAATGGCAATGTGTGAGCTTGAATGGAAGACAGAAGAAACATCTCAACATTCCAACACAGGGCATAACATCCACAGGGAATATGGACTTCGGTGTACTCTACATTTGTGACTCTCTTTCTTAAAATCAACATGTAATCATTGCGCGCAAAGTTTACCAAGTACATGTCCTACCCATTCCAGTGCGTGCCAGGGACGCACCAAATTTCCGTAAATACAGCTTTTCACTCCGTTGGCCTACTCTGCGCAATTTGTGCCTCGTGGGTAATGACCACATTGGGAACTCAAGAACTCTGTCATTTATAGTTCCAAAATGCATGCGTAATTACAGCAAGTCGTTTCACAAAGTGAATTATGTCTGGTGGATGCACTGTGAATCTTCAGGTGCCATTCCGGGTAGACCCGGTATTGCGGGAAGATCCGGTCGGTCAATAAAGGATAGTGGACATTGTGTGGTGTCTAGAACATTCAAGGGAATAACCCCTTGGTTGTCGTCGTGTGTTACACGTGTGTTGCACGTCCCCGTAAACGTACGTATTGTACAGGCTTTGGAGATGGCTGGTGAGGAAATTCTCCAAAACAAATCCTTCAGCATCTTTCTGAATTCTCGTCGCATGAGACAATACAGAACTGGGTTCAAGCAGCTATTGGCATGCGCGAGGCACACAGTCACCGGGAATACATAGGTGTGGACCAAATAGTAGGATTTATCCCAATTGACAGCGTTAAATTTCACCAATACACCCCAGAATGTGATGGCGTGATTTGGCATCCAGCAAAGAAAGAAGGAGAGGACGACGATGGTGACAGATTTGGTCACCCTCGACCTCCTTTTGGGGTGGTTGTTGTTCATGCTCCTCAGACGGATAAACCGTAAGAGCATCAGATAGCAGACGGACACTATCAGCATGGGTATGACGAACGCTATGATGATTTTTGGAGATGATAGAGCGCGAGCCAGTCATGTCCCTCGGGGAACCTGATGAGGCAGAGCTTCTCCCCGGCCACTATGGTCACTGAGGAGAAAATGGTAGTGGGTGCTGTGGCAATGGTTGCGGAGACCCACAGCACCGCGCACACCAATTTCACCGAACACGACCTCTGTCTCGACCGGTTCTTCAGAGCCGAGGCGACAGACCAGTATCTGGTCACACTCATAGCAGTCAGAAAGAACACGCTAGCGTACATGTTCATAACTGTTACGGAAAGGATGATTTTACACATGGCGTCTCCAAACGGCCAGCTGAAGTCGAGCGCGGTGTCCACTGCCCAGAACGGCAGAGTCAACACAAACTGGAAGTCCGTCACTGCCAAGTTGATGATGAAAAAGTTAATACTCGATTTCTTCCGGCCCTGTTTTAACCTCATTAGGAAAAAGACTAACAAGTTCCCAATTAACCCTACCGCGCAAACAATGGAGTAAACAACGGAGATGATTATCCTTAGAATCGGAGTGCCGTCCGCGGTCACGTCAATATCCTCCAGACTGCTGAATTTGTCATCATCCATTAAAGTCCTGTTCAATGCCAAAATCCCGCTGTGGTTGAGTAGCTCGCCCATCCTCACAGATAAGAATGCAACACCGGTGCTTCCAGCATCAGGTCGCTTCTCGATGGCCTATCACAGAATAGTCCTCGCGCTCCATACAACTGAGTGCTTATTTTAGCTGTTGATTTTATGTCATTGAAGCTTGTATGATAAAAGTTATCGTGTCTACAGTCCTTTATAACGCCGCAATCAATGTGAAACTTTGCATCTTGCATCTTGACTGGAGTCTTATACAGGTGCGTAGTCGTGCGTGTTCACAGCGCCTGCCCCTGCATCGCGTGGATTGGTCGTTTGAGACGTGATGGACCTTTCTGTGATGGACCTTTGTGAATAAACTGCTGATAGGTCTCGACAAAAATATGAATTTTCAGATACCAAAATAAAATAAGTTACACTATATGTATAAAAGAATGGACACCCATTCAAATTAGTGGATCCAGCTATTTCAGCCACACCCTTTGCTGACAGGTGTATAAAACTGAGCACACAGCCATGCAATCTCCATAGACAAACATTGGCAGTAGAATGGCCTTACTGAAGAGCTCAGTGAATTTCAATGTGGATGCCATCTTTCCAACAAGTCAGGTCGTCAAATTTGGAAACGTCTAGGAACATTAACGGCTCAGCTGGGAAGTGGTAGGCCACACAAGCTCACAGAACAGCACTGCCAAATGCTGAAGCGCATACAAATCATCTGGCCTTGGTTGCAACACTCAATACCGAGTTCCAAACTGCCTCTGGAAGCAACATCAGCACAAAAACTGGAGCTTCATGAAATGGGTGTCCATGGCAGAGCAGCCACACACAAGCCTAAAATCACCATGCGCAATGCCAAGAGTCAGCTGGAGTGGTATAAAGCTCGCCGCCATTGGACTCTGGAGCAGTGGAAACATGTTCTCTGGAGTGATGAATCATGCTTCACATCTGGCAGCCGGACAGACTAATCTGGGTTTGGCGGATGCGAGGAGAATGCTACCTGTCCCAATACATAGTGCCAACTGTAAAGTCTGGTGGAAGAGGAATAATGGTCTGGGGCTGTTTTTCATGGTTCAGGCTAGGCCTCTTAGTTCCAGTGAAGGGAAAACTTAATGCTACAGAAAACAGTGACATTCTAGACAATTCTGTTCTTCCAACTTTTTGGCAACAGTTTGGGAAAGGCCATTTCCTGTTCCAGCATGACAAATTCCCCATGCACAAAGCGAGGTCCATACAGAAATGGTTTGTTGATCTGTGTGGAAGAACTTGACTGGCCTGCACAGAGTCCTGACCTTAACCACATTGAACACCTTTGGTATGAATTGGAACGCTGACTATGAGGAATCTCTAATCGCCCAACATCAGTGCCCAACCTCACTTATGCTCTTGTGGCTGAATGGAAGCAAGTCCCTGCAGCAATGTTCCAACAACTGACCGCCCTCTTCCGCTAGAGGGGGCAACATGATGGCTCAACCAGCAGTAGATCAGTGAAGGACGCTATGGGGAACATGTCAATCTTGTTCCACGGAGGACCGTGTGTCTGCGAGTTTTTGCTCCTCCTTTGTACTCGATTGATTAAGGTCACTGATTAGTAAGGAACTCCCCTCACCTGGTTGTCTAGGTCTGAGAAAAAAACACAAAAAAAACAAACAGCAAAAACCCTAGGTGGAATGAGGTGGAATGAGGTGGAATGAGTTTGACACATCATTTCCATAGGGGGATACACAGTATTCTGAGCTCCAAGATTAAAATATAATTTTCAAAGGAAACATAATGCAATTGATCAGTCGTGTTTATGATTTCCTTGGAGTTTGGGGCTCCTCACAGTGCATAATGCACACAGGTCCCGTTATGCATTGGTGCTCTGCGCAGTAACCATGCGAACGAGATTATACAGTAGGCTAAAGTGTCTCTGTAGGCATAATATATACAAGCAATATTATTTAATATGGTGTTACAATCGTAATATTAGCCTTTATTGCTTGTCGGGATGCCTATTTGACATCCGGTTAAATGTGTCAATTCGATTTTCCTCAACTATCCCACTTTATTTACAATTGCACACCATACGTATTTTAATTTTAACAGGCAATCCAACTAATGTAATGTAATAGTTTCCCCATCACCTACCATCCCCTGGGCTACTACTGAAAGGCATTCTCTCAAGTCCACCCACTAAACTGTATCGGAGAGGGAGGTTCTTCAGCAAAGTTTGGCTTGTTAGGGAAAGTTCCTAACTGTCAGGGCTGTCGAAGGGGCCTTGATGGAAGAAAGGAGGACATCGTCTTGTCAGCAAAAAACACTTACAGTTTGCAATTCTTGGAACGCAAAAGACGCGTGTGAAAATCACTGAGGAAGGATACAACGTCGTACAGAAGTTAATTAAGTTTATATCGCCGGCGTCACGCTTTCTATGTCTAAAGTACATGGTTCTAGCGGGATATAAGTGTTTCACTACAAAATGGAAAGTATTTGAAATGACAGTCGGTACAGTGAGGATAAAGCATAATAACATATTGTCTTTCTTTACCTTCCAACAAGATGATTTACTTACACTGCGGACTTGCACAACCTTTCTCTCCAATTTACTTTTTGGTTGCAGCGGGGATCTTGGCGATGTTTAACAACAGTAAAACATTTGGATTTGAACAAGAGACGGGTAAGCCAGCCTCTTTTATTGTAAATAGTTTTATGCAATAGTTCAGCTATGCTGGCATTTTAAAATGTCAGTAACAAGGGGACCTCTGCAGACTATTGGCAACTGCTCAGCTCCACATAGACTCAACTCACACACACATAGCCTAGCGATGTGACTGATCTCCGCAGCCTCAACTCACACACACATATAGCCTAGCGATGTGACTGATCTACGCAGCCTCAACTCACACACACATAGCCTAGTGATGTGACTGATCTCCGCAGCCTCAACTCACACACACATAGCCTAGCGATGTGACTGATCTCCGCAGCCTCAACTCACACACACATAGCCTAGCGATGTGACTGATCTACGCACCCTCAACTCACACACATAGCCTAGCGATGTGACTGATCTCCGCAGCCTCAACTCACACACACACAGCCTAGCGATGTGACTGATCTCCGCAGCCTCAACTCACACACACATAGCCTAGCGATGTGACTGATCTCCGCAGCCTCAACTCACACACACAGACTAGCGATGTGACTGATCTCCGCAGCCTCAACTCACACACACATAGCCTAGCGATGTGACTGATCTACGCAGCCTCAACTCACACACACATAGCCTAGCGATGTGACTGATCTCCGCAGCCTCAACTCACACACACACATAGCCTAGCGATGTGACTGATCTCCGCAGCCTCAACTCACACACACATAGCCTAGCGATGTGACTGATCTCCGCAGCCTCAACTCACACACACACATAGCCTAGCGATGTGACTGATCTCCGCAGCCTCAACTCACACACATAGCCTAGCGATGTGACTGATCTACGCAGCCTCAACTCACACACATAGCCTAGCGATGTGACTGATCTCCGCAGCCTCAACTCACACACACACATAGCCTAGCGATGTGACTAATCTCCGCAGCCTCAACTCACACACATAGCCTAGCGATGTGACTGATCTACGCAGCCTCAACTCACACACACATAGCCTAGCGATGTGACTGATCTCCGCAGCCTCAACTCACACACATAGCCTAGCGATGTGACTGATCTCCGCAGCCTCAACTCACACACACATAGCCTAGCGATGTGACTGATAGCCTCAACTCACACACATAGCGATGTGACTGATCTCCGCAGCCTCAACTCACACACACATAGCCTAGCGATGTGACTGATCTCCGCAGCCTCAACTCACACACACATAGCCTAGCGATGTGACTGATCTCCGCAGCCTCAACTCACACATAGCCTAGCGATGTGACTGATCTCCGCAGCCTCAACTCACACACATAGCCTAGCGATGTGACTGATCTCCGCAGCCTCAACTCACACACACACAGACTAGTGATGTGACTGATCTACGCAGCCTCAACTCACACACACATAGCCTAGCGATGTGACTAATCTACGCACCCAACTTACACACACAGACTAGTGATGTGACTGATCTCCGCAGCCTCAACTCACACACACATAGCCTAGCGATGTGACTAATCTAAACACGCACCCTTCACACACACAGACTAGTGATGTGACTGATCTCACGCAGCCTCAACTCACACACACATAGCCTAGCGATGTGACTGATCTCCGCAGCCTCAACTCACACACACACACACTGATAGCCTGGCATCATGTGACTAATCTCCGCAGCCTCAACTCACACACACACATAGCCTAGCGATGTGACTGATCTCCGCAGCCTCAACTCACACACACATAGCCTAGCGATGTGACTAATCTACGCACCCTTTACACACACAGACTAGTGATGTGACTGATCTACGCAGCCTCAACTCATGCAAACATAGCCTAGCGATGTAACTGATCTACGCAGCCTTTACACAAACAGCCTAGTGATGACTGATCTATGCAAGCAGTTCACTTGGGAAATATTTACACTTATAAAGGTTATGTTTTCCCATTTTATGCATTGAATGAGGTGCCGAAATCCCATGAACACATGACTCAAAACAGACGTGATGTTCCCAGGCTATACCTATTTCCAGCTTGTATGAGAACAGCTACAGTATTTCAGGGTTTTTTCCCCCACCAGAGAGATGCATAATTGAGCCGCCTCTAACGCTTCAGGCCATGCTTAGAATTCTAGTAGCCTAGCTGTAGTTTGCTACCCTAAACTTTACTTGGGTCATGCCTGAATATGTCATATAAACACGCTCATGCTTACCTACTGTGTCTGTACCTCACAGTGATAGTCACATTCATTCCACTAGTCAATTTAAACTGCCCTGCAAATAACATGATTGAATGGCATCAGGATTAATTGTGTTGAGTTCTTTAAAGTATTGGCTCCCGTTAGTCCAATAACTCATGCTGTGTTGGGATCAGTGGAGGCTGCTGAGGGGAGGACGCCTCATAATAATGGCTGGGACGGAGCGAATGGAATGGCATCAAACTATGTATTTGATGTATTTAGTACCATTCCACCTAATCCATTCCAGTCATTACCACAAGCCGTCCTCCCCTATTAAGGTGCCACCAACCTCCTGTGTTTAGGATACTAGATACAGTAGTTAACCTAAAGTTGGCCTCTGAGCTGAAGTGTCTTGGTGTGAGAAAAAAGGGGGGTTGATTTAAAAAAAAAAGAATACCAGTACTACACTTACTTTTGAACAAATATTCCAGTTGCGCATCTCTCTCTTTCTCTCCCCTCTTCTCTCTCTCCTTCACCCCTTCTCTCTCTCCTTCACCCCTTCTCTCTCTCCTTCACCCCTTCTCTCTCTCCTTCACCCCTTCTCTCTCTCCTTCACCCCTTCTCTCTCTCCTTCACCCCTTCTCTCTCTCCTTCACCCCTTCTCTCTCTCCTTCACCCCTTCTCTCTCTCCTTCACCCCTTCTCTCTCTCCTTCACCCCTTCTCTCTCTCCTTCACCCCTTCTCTCTCTCCTTCCCCCCCTTCTCTCTCTCCTTCACCCCTTCTCTCTCTCCTTCACCCCTTCTCTCTCTCCTTCACCCCTTCTCTCTCTCCTTCACCCTTCTCTCTCTCCTTCACCCCTTCTCTCTCTCCTTCCCCCTTCTCTCTCTCCTTCACCCCTTCTCTCTCTCCTTCACCCCTTTCCCCTTGGTCTCCCTGTGTTCTGTATCAGCTTTAGTGAACAAGGGAAAGGCCTTCCATAAGCAGTCTAGATACACCCTTGGGCTGTTTGACACTCTACCATCCATACAAATCAACCTTAATGGGTGCTCTGGGGAGCCAAGGCTAAGTGTAATGGGTTTGCGAGGCGATGGACTGACACAGGGGAGATAGCTTGGTACTGCAGCAGTGGCATTTGGGATGGCACTTGACACTACTGGTGGGCACTGTCATCTATCAAAGGATTCAACAGTCTCAGGGTTGGCATAACACATTCCCTGTGAGAGCGACTCTTATTAACACCCCAAATCAAAGAAAAAAAAACAATCACTACCCTTCACCTCCTATATACCTCCACCGCATCTCACCCATTCAAAGCAGCTCCCTGTTTACTCCTGTGAGACAGACTGGTCTGACTTTTGAAGTGAAATCTGTTCTGAATTACTCTTTGAATTTTAGGCAGAAATAAAGATGGCTTACAGATCTTTCTGTTAGGTCTGTGTTTTATAGAGTGTTTTATAGCATACTACTAGGGCACCACTAGCATACTACTAGGGCACCACTAGCATACTACTAGGGCACCACTAGCATACTACTAGGGCACCACTAGCATACTACTAGGGGCATACTACATCTAGCATACTACTAGGGCACCATCTAGCACTACTACTAGGGCACATCTAGCATACTACTAGGGCACATCTAGCATACTGCTAGGGCACCACTAGCATATGATTAAAGTGCTGTGAGGTGCATGCTGCTATTAAAATTCATACCGTTCTTTGAACGGTGCTTGTGTGCGCGTGTACGTTTCTGTCTGCGTGTAAGTGAGGGCCTTAAGCCTCATTCGCTCATTGAAGGTGGCACAGCGGGCCAGCACGCCGCCGATCACCGTGATGATGCCCCCCTGCCAGGATCCGGGTGTAGGCAGACATAGCGTAGGAGAGTACAGCAGACTGATCGACACTCCAGTCAGCTTCTATAGTAACCCGAAGCCCTAGTTAGTTAGCGCCCGTTGTGAGACCTCATCCATGACTCCACATGACTATTGCCTGCCATTGGTGGATACTGGGTCACATGCTCATCCTCAAGTAAAAAAGACAGACATACTGTAGTCATATTCAACCCCTGTTTAAATGATGGATAGTGTGTGTTTCTTGTGCAGATGGAACTGTTTACAACCTCACAGTCAATTAGTTGACAGCATGTTTTTATTTTCTCTCCCAACCAGAGAGCTTTCTACAGGGGCTTCCGCAGTACGAGGTCGTTCACCCCTACCGAGTGGACGCCAAAGGTCACTTCCTGTCCAACTTTGTGTCCCACCGCGTCAGCCGGGTACAGCGGAGGGAAACCCAGGGGGAACCAGGAAACCCTACACGGGTGTTCTACCAGTTGCAGCACGGTGGCCACAATCTGCACTTCAACCTCACCCTCAACCCACACCTGCTGGCTCCTGGCTTCCTGACTGAGCGAAGGTACGGTGGCATGGAGGGGGCCAAAATACGCAGCCATGGCCCTTCGCTGTGCCACTTTATCGGGGACGTGTGGGACCAGGCAACCATCAAGGGGAGGGCGGCTATAAGCACTTGTGACGGCCTGGTGAGTGCGAGAGAGGGAGATAGACCGTCACTGCTGACCTACTGAGACCGTCACTGCTGACCTACTGAGACCGTCACTGCTGACCTCACTGCTGAGACCGTCACTGCTGACCTACTGAGACCGTCACTGCTGACCTACTGAGACTGTCACTGCTGACCTACTGAGACTGTCACTGCTGACCTACTGAGACCGTCACTGCTGACTGCACTGCTGACCTACTGAGACCGTCACTGCTGACCTACTGAGAGTACAGCACCGTCACTGCTGACCTACTGAGACCGTCACTGCTGACCTACTGAGACCGTCACTGCTGACCTACTGAGACCGTCACTGCTGACCTACTGAGACCGTCACTGCTGACCTACTGAGACCGTCACTGCTGACCTACTGAGACCGTCACTGCTGACCTACTGAGACCGTCACTGCTGACCTACTGAGACCGTCACTGCTGACCTACTGAGACCTGTCACTGCTGACCTACTGAGACCGTCACTGCTGACCTACTGAGACCGTCACTGCTGACCTACTGAGACCGTCACTGCTGACCTACTGAGACCGTCACTGCTGACCTACTGAGACCGTCACTGCTGACCTACTGAGACCGTCACTGCTGACCTACTGAGACCGTCACTGCTGACCTATTGAGACCGTCACTGCTGACCTACTGAGACCGTCACTGCTAACTGCTAACCTACTGAGACCGTCACTGCTGACCTACTGAGACCGTCACTGCTGACCTGGAGACTGTCAGACCTACTGAGTCACTGCTGACCTACTGAGACCGTCACTGCTGACCTACTGAGACCGTCACTGCTGACCTACTGAGACCGTCACTGCTGACCTACTGAGACCGTCACTGCTGACCTACTGAGACCGTCACTGCTGACCTACTGAGACCGTCACTGCTGACCTACTGAGACCGTCACTGCTGACCTACTGAGACCGTCACTGCTGACCTACTGAGACCGTCACTGCTGACCTACTGAGACCGTCACTGCTGACCTACTGAGACCGTCACTGCTGACCTACTGAGACCGTCACTGCTGACCTACTGAGACCGTCACTGCTAACTGCTGACCTACTGAGACCGTCACTGCTGACCTACTGAGACCGTCACTGCTGACCTACTGAGACCGTCACTGCTGACCTACTGAGACCGTCACTGCTGACCTACTGAGACCGTCACTGCTGACCTATTGAGACCGTCACTGCTGACCTACAGAGACCGTCACTGCTAACTGCTAACCTACTGAGACCGTCACTGCTGACCTACTGAGACCGTCACTGCTAACTGCTGACCTACTGAGACCGTCACTGCTGACTGCTAACCTACTGAGACCGTCACTGCTAACCTACTGAGACCGTCACTGCTGACCTACTGAGACCGTCACTGCTGACCTACTGAGACCGTCACTGCTGACCTACTGAGACCGTCACTGCTAACTGCTGACCTACTGAGACCGTCACTGCTGACTGCTAACCTACTGAGACCGTCACTGCTAACCTACTGAGACCGTCACTGCTGACCTACTGAGACCGTCACTGCTGACCTACTGAGACCGTCACTGCTGACCTACTGAGACCGTCACTGCTGACCTACTGAGACCGTCACTGCTAACTGCTAACCTACTGAGACCGTCACTGCTGACCTACTGAGACCGTCACTGCTGACCTACTGAGACCGTCACTGCTGACCTACTGAGACCGTCACTGCTGACCTACTGAGACCGTCACTGCTGACCTACTGAGACCGTCACTGCTGACCTACTGAGACCGTCACTGCTGACCTACTGAGACCGTCACTGCTGACCTACTGAGACCGTCACTGCTAACTGCTGACCTACTGAGACCGTCACTGCTGACTGCTGACCTACTGAGACCGTCACTGCTAACCTACTGAGACCGTCACTGCTGACCTACTCACTGCTGACCTACTGAGACCGTCACTGCTGACCTACTGAGACCGTCACTGCTGACCTACTGAGACCGTCACTGCTGACCTACTGAGACCGTCACTGCTAACTGCTAACCTACTGAGATATCTTTTTACTTTCACATCCTAAAGGGTCATGCAAAACATTTAACTTCTAGAACTTCTCTGTTCCTAGGATAACAAGTCAAAGTAGAAATACAATTGATCAAAAACATAATGTTGATCGATGCCAATGACTGGTCCTATCCAGTTTCTGTTTTCCAATTTGGTTCTGTGCATGAGACTGGATAAAAGTGTTTGCTAAATTGCATATATTATTATCATTATACAAAACCAAAGAAGATTTATTACATTTTTAGGTGAAATTGTAAATGACGATTCATTAGAGGTGTATTTAATTCCTCTAGCTCTGATAAAAATATGCTAATGCTTTGCAATAAGCAGTAAGTACTACTGTATAATGTTGTATGCCACACTGGCTTCAACTTAGTTTCAATCTTTAAACACACGTCTGAACAGATGATGTTTAAGTATTATATTTTATAGTTGTCTCTGAATTCATTACGTGCTGTTGGCCTCATTCCTGCTCTGTTAGTGTAGTTCTATTATTAGATTGTACCATCCATGAAAAACAGTGACTGGTTGGTGAAGGGACCTGTGAGCTGTGCTTGAGAGGATGTGTTTGACATCACAAGTGTTAGAGCAGCTTTCATCTAAAATCAGGCTGGATGTCATCGATGACATGTGGGTGTGAAAGACATCATCATGCTTCCATGAACAGAACAAGTGATGGAGCCTGTGTTGTGTTTACGCATGATCAATTTACCTCTCATTGTCTTACCTATCCACTAGAGTAGGTCACTCAAACTGAATTATAAAGCATGTGTTCACTGTCACATCTGTGAACGCTGTCCACATACCACCTCTCCTCTGTGACCGCTGTCCACATTCTACCTCTCCTCTTTGTTCACTGTCACATCCCATCTATCCTCTGTGATTGCTGTCCACATCCCATCTATCCTCTGTGATTGCTGTCCACATCCCATCTCTACTTTGTGACTGCTGTCCATGTCCCATCTCTACTCTGTGATTGCTGTCCACATCCCATCTCTACTTTGTGACTGCTGTCCATGTCCCATCTCTACTCTGTGATTGCTGTCCATGTCCCATCTCTCCTCTGTGATTGCTGTCCACGTCCCATCTCTACTCTGTGATTGCTGTCCACGTCCCATCTATCCTCTGTGATTGCTGTCCACGTCCCATCTATACTCTGTGATTGCTGTCCACGTCCCATCTCTACTCTGTGATTGCTGTCCACGTCCCATCTATCCTCTGTGATTGCTGTCCACGTCCCATCTCTACTTTGTGACTGCTGTCCATGTCCCATCTCTCGTCTGTGACTGCTGTCCACGTCCCATCTCTCCTCTGTGATTGCTGTCCACGTCCCATCTCTCCTCTGTGACTGCTGTCCATGTCCCATCTCTCGTCTGTGACTGCTGTCCATGTCCCATCTCTCCTCTGTGATTGCTGTCCACGTCCCATCTCTACTCTGTGATTGCTGTCCACGTCCCATCTCTACTCTGTGACTGCTGTCCACGTCCCATCTCTCCTCTGTGATTGCTGTCCACGTCCCATCTCTCCTCTGTGATTGCTGTCCACGTCCCATCTCTACTCTGTGATTGCTGTCCATGTCCCATCTCTCGTCGGTGACTGCTGTCCACTGTGATTGCCCATCTCTCCTCTGTGATTGCTGTCCACGTCCCATCTCTACTCTGTGATTGCTGTCCACGTCCCATCTCTCCTCTGTGATTGCTGTCCACGTCCCATCTCTACTCTGTGATTGCTGTCCACGTCCCATCTCTACTCTGTGATTGCTGTCCACGTCCCATCTCTCCTCTGTGACTGCTGTCCACATCCCACAATATCATACTGTTCCATTATTACTGTATTCCTTTCTCCCTACAAGTCCTGTCAACAACATCATACTGTTCATTATTACTGTATTCCTTTCTCCCTACAAGCCCTATCCAACAATATCATACTGTTCCATTATTACTGTATTCCTTTCTCCCTACAAGCCCTATCAACAACATCATACTGTTCCATTATTACTGTATTCCTTTCTCCCTACAAGCCCTGTCAACAACATCATACTGTTCCATTATTACTGTATTCCTTTCTCCCTTTCTAATAATATATCTCTCAATTTCTGCCTTTTTTCCATTTGTTCTAGAAATTCAAACATTTGCATGCAAACCTAAACATTTGTGATAAGTTTAAGTGACTGTAAATGCTTGTTTTCCCCACAATAAGGGACTTTTGGCCAATGGGGAAACTTTCCCAGAGTATCATCTTAAATGTCCATGTTCTTGAACAGTCAACTTCTCGTTGAATCCAAGGTGTATATACTGTATAGTGAATCTGTCCTTTTAAACTCTTTTAACCTGGGGGAGGGGGACTTACTGGACTGGAAATGTTGTTTCTTTAAAATGATAGCAATTGGATATATTGAGGAGAAATCGACGGGCTCCAGACCCACAGCGTATCATTTGGCACAATGCCACATCTCGTTCTAAGTTCCACAGCTACGGCTGAGCCAGAAGCCCAGAGGCCAGACTGCTGGGTTGAAGACTGTCTTAAGTCTAAATCATTGTTGCGGAGCATTCGCGATTTAGCCATTATAGTTATGACTCAATTTCAGTCGGTGCGTTTTCTCTCATATGTCCTTGTTTTGCTCCCAAAGGGAAGGGAAAATAATCACATGATAAATCCCAAGATAACTTGTGTTTATGTAATACTGTAACCTAATGGCACATTTTCATGAAGCTGATTGCATTTATTTCTCTCTGAAGCAATTTTGACCCATCTCTCACCCAGTAGAGTGTGCTAACTGTGTTCTTCCCATATCAAAGCAGTTGTGATCCCTTGTTCTCCCAGTAGACTGTGCTAACTGTGTTCTTCCCATATTAAAGCAGTTGTGATCCCTTGTTCTCCCAGTAGAATGTGCTAACTGTGTTCTTCCCATATCAAATCAGTTGTGATCCCTTGTTCTCCCAGTAGACTGTGCTAACTGTGTTCTTCCCATATCAAAGCAGTTGTGATCCCTTGTTCTACCAGTAGACTGTGCTAACTGTGTTCTTCCCATATTAAAGCAGTTGTGATCCCATGTTCTCCCAGTAGAATGTGCTAACTGTCTTCTTCCCATATTAAAGCAGTTGTGATCCCATGTTCTCCCAGTAGAATGTGCTAACTGTCTTCTTCCCATATCAAAGCAGTTGTGATCCCATGTTCTCCCAGTAGACTGTGCTAACTGTGTTCTTCCCATATCAAATCAGTTGTGATCCCTTGTTCTCCCAGTAGACTGTGCTAACTGTGTTCTTCCTATATCAAAGCAGTTGTGATCCCTTGTTCTCCCAGTAGACTGTGCTAACTGTGTTCTTCCCATATCAAAGCAGTTGTGATCCATTGTTCTCCCAGTAGAATGTGCTGTGTTCTTCCCATATCAAAGCAGTTGTGATCCATTGTTCTCCCAGTAGAATGTGCTGTGTTCTTCCCATATCAAAGCAGTTGTGAGCCCTTGTTCTCCCAGTAGAATGTGCTAACTGTGTTCTTCCCATATCAAAGTAGTTGTGATCCCTTGTTCTCCCAGTAGACTGTGCTAACTGTGTTCTTCCCATATCAAAGCAGTTGTGATCCATTGTTCTCCCAGTAGAATGTGCTGTGTTCTTCCCATATCAAAGCAGTTGTGATCCATTGTTCTCCCAGTAGAATGTGCTGTGTTCTTCCCATATCAAAGCAGTTGTGATCCCTTGTTCTCCCAGTAGAATGTGCTGTGTTCTTCCCATATCAAAGCAGTTGTGATCCATTGTTCTCCCAGTAGAATGTACTGTGTTCTTCCCATATCAAAGCAGTTGTGATCCCTTGTTCTCCCAGTAGAATGTGCTAACTGTGTTCTTCCCATATCAAAGCAGTTGTGATCCCTTGTTCTCCCAGTAGAATGTGCTGTGTTCTTCCCATATCAAAGCAGTTGTGATCCCTTGTTCTCCCAGTAGAAGAACTGTGTTCTTCCCTAATCCCTTGTTCTCCCAGTAGAATGTGCTGTGTTCTTCCCATATCAAAGCAGTTGTGATCCCTTGTTCTCCCAGCAGAATGTGCTAACTGTGTTCTTCCCATATCAAAGCAGATGTGATCCCTTGTTCTCCCAGTAGAATGTGCTAACTGTGTTCTTCCAAAAATCAAAGCAGTTGTGATCCCTTGTTCTCCCAGTAGAATGTGCTAACTGTGTTCTTCCCATATCAAAGCAGATGTGATCCCTTGTTCTCCCAGTAGAATGTGCTGTTTCTTCCCATATCTATGTTTTTCTCATAACAAAAGCAATACTGACCTACCTACCTCCCTCTGTAGACTGGGCTGTTCAAGCTGTCCCAGGAGGAGTTCTTTATCCGGCCATTGGAGCGGTCCAGTGATGAGTTGACGGCACCACAAGTCCACATTATTTACAAGCGCCACACCTCCCCCACCCAAAGCCAGTTGGTACAGCCCATCTCTGGAGACCATACCACCAACGGTACCTGTGGGGTTAAAGGTGAAGCCTCCCGTCTTGACCTGGCATCACACACTCCATTATAGAGGCCTTCGAGGATGTGACTGTTCCAATACTTTAAAGATGCACCTTTCCTTCCCTTCCTTGAACTAATCACCAATTTCACAAGGTCGGATTGGACAAAACAAAGATCCCACTTCTGACAACAACTGATTTTACATGTCAGATCCAACCAGACCCATCCAGATGGTGCCAGATCAGTCATGCTTTATGGAAGGGAGGATGCATTTTCTAAGTATTGAAACAGGGCCGATCCACTGAGAGATCCCTATACCAACCTGGATCTATCACACAAACACATACACGTACAGTACACACACACTGAATTCCACTCTCTACAGGTGGAGGAAGACGGCCTAGGAACAGTTGGGCTGGTAATGGGGCCTGTTTGAAATACCAGGAGCCTTAATTAAGCCCTGAAACACATTGCCGGATGAAATATCCGAGAGGCAGTATTATGCAAGAGAGATATGTAAATATTCCATTAGGAATTCATTGCAGGCCCCGGGACTTGAACTATTTTGAAAATAACTCTTTCGAACTCACTTGAACGTGCACTTCACTGGAGTCTTGGTTGACTTCACCCACAGGGAATAGGTCAAGAGAATTGTTGGAATATCCTGCAGATGGCTGGGGATGCTAGAGAGAACCAGGGAAGATCATCTGGTTTACCAGGCATTTTAGGAGGGAAATAAAACCTCTTCCACCAGACTGTAAACTGTCTCAAGCATGCATAAAATCCCCACATCCTCTCTCACAGGGTTAAGCGTGCGTAACGCTCACTTGAATTCCCTCAAGACATTTAGAAAAGACTGAATTGTCTCTGTTGTATGTTTCTTTATAGAGTACATGTTATATTCAACACAATCTATCAGTGTGTACTGTATAGGGTTCTAACTCTGTATGTTTCTTTATAGAGTACATGTTATATTCAACACAATGTATCAGTGTGTACTGTATAGGGTTCTAACTCTGTATGTTTCTTTATAGAGTACATGTTATATTCAACACAATGTATCAGTGTGTACTGTATAGGGTTCTAACTCTGTATGTTTCTTTATAGAGTACATGTTATATTCAACACAATGTATCAGTGTGTACTGTATAGGGTTCTAACTCTGTATGTTTCTTTATAGTGTACATGTTATATTCAACACAATGTATCAGTGTGTACTGTATAGGGTTCTAACTCTGTATGTTTCTTTATAGAGTACATGTTATATTCAACACAATGTATCAGTGTGTACTGTATAGGGTTCTAACTCTCCTGTATGTTTCTTTATAGAGTACATGTTATATTCAACACAATGTATCAGTGTGTACTGTATAGGGTTCTAACTCTGTTGCCACTTAGCTGACTTTTCATACATATGATGTACAGTTTTGGATAAATTCACTATTGACTACAGTTAATGTAACTGACCTGATCAAACACATAACATGTTTTACATAAACATCCCTTACTAATTAATATATGGTAAAGTTCAAACCAATCAAGGGTTCAAAACATGTCTGACATATTCCATGCTATTTTTAAACACAATACTAAAGCTACATGTTATATTCAACACAATATTTGTCATGGCTCCGCCCTCAGATCTGCGGCGTTGGAGCGTGTGGAGAGGCAACGGGAGCGCTGGAGAGACGCCAGCGGAGGAAGAGGATACGCCAGCGTTCCATCAGCAGGGAGAAGTGGGTGGAAACGCTGGTGGTGGCAGATTCCAAGATGGTGGAGTACCACGGCACCAAGGGCGTGGAGAGCTACGTACTGGCTGTCATGAACATCGTAAGTGTCTGCTAGCTGTCTGTACTGGCTGTCATGAACATCGTTTGTGTCTGCTAGCCGTCTGTACTGGCTGTCATGAACATCGTTAGTGTCTGCTAGCAGTCTGTACTGACTGTCATGAACATCGTTTGTGTCTGCTAGCCGTCTGTACTGGCTGTCATGAACATCGTTAGTGTCTGCTAGCCGTCTGTACTGGCTGTCATGAACATCGTTAGTGTCTGCTAGCCGTCTGTACTGGCTGTCATGAACATCGTTAGTGTCTGCTAGCTGTCTGTACTGGCTGTCATTGAACATCAATGTGTCTCTAGCTGTCTGTACTGGCTGTCATGAACATCGTTAGTGTCTGCTAGCCGTCTGTACTGGCTCTCATGAACATCGTTAGTGTCTGCTAGCCGTCTGTACTGGCTGTCATGAACATCGTTAGTGTCTGCTAGCTGTCTGTACTGGCTGTCATGAACATCGTTTGTGTCTGCTAGCCGTCTGTACTGGCTGTCATGAACATCGTTAGTGTCTGCTAGCCGTCTGTACTGGCTGTCATGAACATCGTAAGTGTCTGCTAGCCGTCTGTACTGACTGTCATGAACATTGTTTGTGTCTGCTAGCCGTCTGTACTGGCTGTCATGAACATCGTTAGTGTCTGCTAGCAGTCTGTACTGACTGTCATGAACATCGTTTGTGTCTGCTAGCCGTCTGTACTGACTGTCATGAACATAGTTTGTGTCTGCTAGCCGTCTGTACTGGCTGTCATGAACATCAAGTGTCTGCTAGCCGTCTGTACTGGCTGTCATGAACATCGTATATGTTGCTTCTGTACTGGCTGTCATGAACATCGTGTCTGCTAGCCGTCTGTACTGGCTGTCATGAACATTGTAAGTGTCTGCTAGCCGTCTGTACTGACTGTCATGAACATCGTTTGTGTCTGCTAGCCGTCTGTACTGGCTGTCATGAACATCGTAAATGTCGGCTAGCCGTCTGTACTGGCTGTCATGAACATCGTAAGTGTCTGCTAGCCGTCTGTACTGACTGTCATGAACATTGTAAGTGTCTGCTATCCGTCTGTACTGGCTGTCATGAACATCGTACGTGTCTGCTAGCTGTCTGTACTGGCTGTCATGAACATCGTTTGTGTCTGCTAGCTGTCTGTACTGACTGTCATGAACATCGTATGTGTCTGCTAGCCGTCTGTACTGGCTGTCATGAACATCGTAAGTGTCTGCTAGCCGTCTGTACTGACTGTCATGAACATCGTTTGTGTCTGCTAGCCGTCTGTACTGACTGTCATGAACATTGTAAGTGTCTGCTATCCGTCTGTACTGGCTGTCATGAACATCGTACGTGTCTGCTAGCTGTCTGTACTGGCTGTCATGAACATCGTTTGTGTCTGCTAGCCGTCTGTACTGACTGTCATGAACATTGTAAGTGTCTGCTAGCCGTCTGTACTGGCTGTCATGAACATCGTAAGTGTCTGCTAGCCGTCTGTACTGGCTGTCATGAACATCGTAAGTGTCTGCTAGCCGTCTGTACTGACTGTCATGAACATCGTAAGTGTCTGCTAGCCGTCTGTACTGGCTGTCATGAACATAGTAAGTGTCTGCTAGCCGTCTGTACTGGCTGTCATGAACATCGTAAGTGTCTGCTAGCCGTCTGTACTGGCTGTCATGAACATCGTATGTGTCTGCTAGCCGTCTGTACTGGCTGTCATGAACATCGTAAGTGTCTGCTAGCCGTCTGTACTGACTGTCATGAACATCGTGTCTGCCAGCTCTCTCTGTCTCACTGTATTTTCTTTTGGTAGGGTGTCAGCAACACCAAAGTTGTGGGTTTGATTACCAAATATGGGCTAGTGTGCTGGGTGTCCGCTGGAAGTAGCCTTTGGTCGGCTGAAATGCCCTTTCTTTTATTTCCAGTGCAAACTCCTTGACCCTACTCTAAATCCATCCCAGTAACTTGCTTATAGTTCTAGGGAACTAGGTTTCAAATAACTTGATTTACACATTAGCTTCTTTGCTTAGGTAGGCTGCAGCCTTGACAGTAATTCTGTTGTCACTGTATGTAGGCGATATTATATAACATCCATGTCAACAACATCATCCAAAACATCCCATCTTGGCTGGGTCAATACCTATGCTAGATGCTTCCATGTGTTTCACCCTCATCTCTCTTCTGTTAGTATTGTGACATGTTTGGATTTATCATTCCTTCCCCATGTCCTGTAGCCCTCATCCATCTCTTTTATCGCTCCTTCCCCATGTCCTGTAGCCCTCATCCATCTCTTTTATCAGTCCTTCCCCATGTCCTGTAGCCCTCATCCATCTCTTTTATCACTCCTTCCCCATGTCCTGTAGCCCTCATCCATCTCTTTTATCACTCCTTCGCCATGTCCTGTAGCCCTCATCCATTTCTTTTATCAGTCCTTCGCCATGTCCTGTAGCCCTCATCCATCTCTTTTATCAGTCCTTCCCCATGTCCTGTAGCCCTCATCCATCTCTTTTATCTCTCCTTCCCCATGTCCTGTAGCCCTCATCCATCTCTTTTATCGCTCCTTCCCCATGTCCTGTAGCCCTCATCCATCTCTTTTATCTCTCCTTCCCCATGTCCTGTAGCCCTCATCCATCTCTTTTATCGCTCCTTCCCCATGTCCTGTAGCCCTCATCCATCTCTTTTATCGCTCCTTCCCCATGTCCTGTAGCCCTCATCCATCTCTTTTATCGCTCCTTCCCCATGTCCTGTAGCCCTGATCCATCTCTTTTATCGCTCCTTCCCCATGTCCTGTAGCCCTCATCCATCTCTTTTATCGCTCCTTCCCCATGTCCTGTAGCCCTCATCCATCTCTTTTATCGCTCCTTCCCCATGTCCTGTAGCCCTCATCCATCTCTTTTATCGCTCCTTCCCCATGTCCTGTAGCCCTCATCCATCTCTTTTATCACTCCCTCGACCATGTCCTGCAGCCCTCATCCATCTCTTTTATCACTCCTTCCCCATGTCCTGTAGCCCTCATCCATCTCTTTTATCGCTCCTTCCCCATGTCCTGTAGCCCTCATCCATCTCTTTTATCGCTCCTTCCCCATGTCCTGTAGCCCCCATCCCTCTTTTATCACTCCTTCCCCATGTCCTGTAGCCCTCATCCATCTCTTTTATCACTCCTTCCCCATGTCCTGTAGCCCTCTTCCCTCTCTTTTATCACTCCTTCCCCATGTCCTGTAGCCCTCATCCATCTCTTTTATCACTCCTTCCCCATGTCCTGTAGCCCTCATCCATCTCTTATCACTCCCTCGACCATGTCCTGCAGCCCTCATCCATCTCTTTTATCACTCCTTCCCCATGTCCTGTAGCCCCCATCCCTCTTTTATCGCTCCTTCCCCATGTCCTGTAGCCCTCATCTATCTCTTTTATCACTCCTTCCCCATGTCCTGTAGCCCTCATCCATCTCTTTTATCACTCCTTCCCCATGTCCTGTAGCCCTCTTCCCTCTCTTTTATCACTCCTTCCCCATGTCCTGTAGCCCTCATCATCTCTTTTATCACTCCTTCCCCATGTCCTGTAGCCCTCATCCATCTCTTTTATCACTCCTTCCCCATGTCCTGTAGCCCTCTTCCCTCTCTTTTATCACTCCTTCCCCATGTCCTGTAGCCCTCATCATCTCTTTTATCACTCCTTCCCCATGTCCTGTAGCCCTCATCCATCTCTTTTATCACTCCTTCGCCATGTCCTGTAGCCCTCATCCATCTCTTTTATCATTCCTTCCCCATGTCCTGTAGCCCTCATCCATCTCTTTTATCGCTCCTTCCCCATGTCCTGTAGCCCTCATCCATCTCTTTTATCACTCCTTCCCCATGTCCTGTAGCCCTCTTCCCTCTCTTTTATCACTCCTTCCCCATGTCCTGTAGCCCTCATCATCTCTTTTATCACTCCTTCCCCATGTCCTGTAGCCCTCATCCATCTCTTTTATCACTCCTTCGCCATGTCCTGTAGCCCTCATCCATCTCTTTTATCATTCCTTCCCCATGTCCTGTAGCCCTCATCCATCTCTTTTATCGCTCCTTCCCCATGTCCTGTAGCCCTCATCCATCTCTTTTATCATTCCTTCCCCATGTCCTGTAGCCCTCATCCATCTCTTTTATCGCTCCTTCCCCATGTCCTGTAGCCCTCATCCATCTCTTTTATCGCTCCTTCCCCATGTCCTGTAGCCCTCATCCATCTCTTTTATCACTCCCTCGACCATGTCCTGCAGCCCTCATCCATCTCTTTTATCACTCCTTCCCCATGTCCTGTAGCCCTCATCTATCTCTTTTATCTCTCCTTCCCCATGTCCTGTAGCCCTCATCCATCTCTTTTATCGCTCCTTCCCCATGTCCTGTAGCCCTCATCCATATCTTTTATCGCTCCTTCCCCATGTCCTGTAGCCCTCATCCATCTCTTTTATCGCTCCTTCCCCATGTCCTGTAGCCCCCATCCCTCTTTTATCACTCCTTCCCCATGTCCTGTAGCCCTCATCCATCTCTTTTATCACTCCTTCCCCATGTCCTGTAGCCCTCTTCCCTCTTATCACTCCTTCCCCATGTCCTGTAGCCCTCATCCATCTCTTTTATCACTCCTTCCCCATGTCCTGTAGCCCTCATCCATCTCTTTTATCACTCCCTCGACCATGTCCTGCAGCCCTCATCCATCTCTTTATCACTCCTTCCCCATGTCCTGTAGCCCCCATCCCTCTTTTATCGCTCCTTCCCCATGTCCTGTAGCCCTCATCTATCTCTTTTATCACTCCTTCCCCATGTCCTGTAGCCCTCATCCATCTCTTTTATCACTCCTTCCCCATGTCCTGTAGCCCTCTTCCCTCTCTTTTATCACTCCTTCCCCATGTCCTGTAGCCCTCATCATCTCTTTTATCACTCCTTCCCCATGTCCTGTAGCCCTCATCCATCTCTTTTATCACTCCTTCCCCATGTCCTGTAGCCCTCATCCATCTATTTTATCACTCCTTCCCCATGTCCTGTAGCCCTCATCCCTCTTGTATCGCTCCTTCCCCATGTCCTGTAGCCCTCATCTATCTCTTTTATCACTCCTTCCCCATGTCCTGTAGCCCTCATCCATCTCTTTTATCACTCCCTCGACCATGTCCTGCAGCCCTCATCCATCTCTTTTATCACTCCTTCCCCATGTCCTGTAGCCCCCATCCCTCTTTTATCGCTCCTTCCCCATGTCCTGTAGCCCTCATCTATCTCTTTTATCACTCCTTCCCCATGTCCTGTAGCCCTCATCCATCTCTTTTATCACTCCTTCCCCATGTCCTGTAGCCCTCTTCCCTCTCTTTTATCACTCCTTCCCCATGTCCTGTAGCCCTCATCATCTCTTTTATCACTCCTTCCCCATGTCCTGTAGCCCTCATCCATCTCTTTTATCACTCCTTCCCCATGTCCTGTAGCCCTCATCCATCTATTTTATCACTCCTTCCCCATGTCCTGTAGCCCTCATCCCTCTTGTATCGCTCCTTCCCCATGTCCTGTAGCCCTCATCTATCTCTTTTATCACTCCTTCCCCATGTCCTGTAGCCCTCATCCATCTCTTTTATCACTCCCTCGACCATGTCCTGCAGCCCTCATCCATCTCTTTTATCACTCCTTCCCCATGTCCTGTAGCCCCCATCCCTCTTTTATCGCTCCTTCCCCATGTCCTGTAGCCCTCATCTATCTCTTTTATCACTCCTTCCCCATGTCCTGTAGCCCTCATCCATCTCTTTTATCACTCCTTCCCCATGTCCTGTAGCCCTCTTCCCTCTCTTTTATCACTCCTTCCCCATGTCCTGTAGCCCTCATCATCTCTTTTATCACTCCTTCCCCATGTCCTGTAGCCCTCATCATCTCTTTTATCACTCCTTCCCCATGTCCTGTAGCCCTCATCCATCTCTTTTATCACTCCTTCCCCATGTCCTGTAGCCCTCATCCATCTATTTTATCACTCCTTCCCCATGTCCTGTAGCCCTCATCCCTCTTGTATCGCTCCTTCCCCATGTCCTGTAGCCCTCATCTATCTCTTTTATCACTCCTTCCCCATGTCCTGTAGCCCTCATCCATCTCTTTTATCACTCCTTCCCCATGTCCTGTAGCCCTCATCCATCTATTTTATCACTCCTTCCCCATGTCCTGTAGCCCTCATCCCTCTTGTATCGCTCCTTCCCCATATCCTGTAGCCCTCATCCATCTCTTTTATCACTCCTTCCCCATGTCCTGTAGCCCTCATCCATCTCTTTTATCACTCCTTCCCGATATCCTGTAGCCCTCATCCCTCTTGTATCGCTCCTTCCCCATGTCCTGTAGCCCTCATCCATCTCTTTTATCACTCCTTCGCCATGTCCTGTAGCCCTCATCCATCTCTTTTATCGCTCCTTCCCCATATCCTGTAGCCCTCATCGATCTCTTTTATCACTCCTTCCCCATGTCCTGTAGCCCTCATCCATCTCTTTTATTGCTCCTTCCCCATGTCCTGTAGCCCCCATCCCTCTTTTATCACTCCTTCCCCATGTCCTGTAGCCCTCATCCATCTCTATCACTCCTTCCCCATGTCCTGTAGCCCTCTTCCCTCTCTTTTATCACTCCTTCCCCATGTCCTGTAGCCCTCATCCATCTCTTTTATCACTCCCTCGACCATGTCCTGCAGCCCTCATCCATCTCTTTTATCACTCCCTCGACCATGTCCTGTAGCCCCATCCCTCTTTTATTGCTCCTTCCCCATGTCCTGTAGCCCTCATCTATCTCTTTTATCACTCCTTCCCCATGTCCTGTAGCCCTCATCCATCTCTTTTATCACTCTTTCCCCATGTCCTGTAGCCCTCATCATCTCTTTTATCACTCCTTCCCCATGTCCTGTAGCCCTCATCCTCTCTTTTATCACTCCTTCCCCATGTCCTGTAGCCCTCATCCATCTCTTTTATCACTCCTTCCCCATGTCCTGTAGCCCTCATCCCTCTTGTATCGCTCCTTCCCCATGTCCTGTAGCCCTCATCCATCTCTTTTATCGCTCCTTCCCCATGTCCTGTAGCCCTCATCTATCTCTTTTATCACTCCTTCCCCATGTCCTGTAGCCCTCATCCATCTCTTTTATCTCTCCTTCCCCATGTCCTGTAGCCCTCTTCCCTCTCTTTTATCACTCCTTCCCCATGTCCTGTAGCCCTCATCATCTCTTTTATCACTCCTTCCCCATGTCCTGTAGCCCTCATCCATCTCTTTTATCACTCCTTCCCCATGTCCTGCAGCCCTCTTCCCTCTCTTTTATCACTCCTTCCCCATGTCCTGCAGCCCTCTTCCCTCTCTTTTATCACTCCTTCCCCATGTCCTGTAGCCCTCATCCATCTCTTTTATCACTCCTTCCCCATATCCTGTAGCCCCCATCCCTCTTTTATCGCTCCTTCCCCATGTCCTGTAGCCCTCATCTATCTCTTTTATCACTCCTTCCCCATGTCCTGTAGCCCTCATCCACCTCTTTTATCACTCCTTCGCCATGTCCTGTAGCCCTCATCCATCTCTTTTATCACTCCTTCCCCATATCCTGTAGCCCCCATCCCTCTTTTATCTCTCCTTCCCCATGTCCTGTAGCCCTCATCTATCTCTTTTATCACTCCTTCCCCATGTCCTGTAGCCCTCATCCACCTCTTTTATCACTCCTTCCCCATGTCCTGTAGCCCTCATCCATCTCTTATCACTCCTTCCCCATGTCCTGTAGCACTCTTCCCTCTCTTTTATCGCTCCTTCCCCATGTCCTGTAGCCCTCATCCATCTCTTATCACTCCTTCCCCATGTCCTGTAGCACTCTTCCCTCTCTCTTATCACTCCTTCCCCATGTCCTGTAGCCCTCTTCCCTCTCTTTTATCACTCCTTCCCCATGTCCTGTAGCCCTCATCCATCTCTTATCACTCCTTCCCCATGTCCTGTAGCACTCTTCCCTCTCTCTTATCACTCCTTCCCCATGTCCTGTAGCCCTCTTCCCTCTCTTTTATCACTCCTTCCCCATGTCCTCTAGCCCTCTTCCCTCTCTTTTATCACTCCTTCCCCATGTCCTGTAGCACTCTTCCCTCTCTCTTATCACTCCTTCCCCATGTCCTGTAGCCCTCATCCCTCTTGTATCGCTCCTTCCCCATGTCCTGTAGCCTTCATCCATCTCTTTTATCGCTCCTTCCCCATGTCCTGTAGCCCTCATCTATCTCTTTTATCGCTCCTTCCCCATGTCCTGTAGCCCTCATCCATCTCTTTTATCTCTCCTTCCCCATGTCCTGTAGCCCTCTTCCCTCTCTTTTATCACTCCTTCCCCATGTCCTGTAGCCCTCATCATCTCTTTTATCACTCCTTCCCCATGTCCTGTAGCCCTCATCCATCTCTTTTATCACTCCTTCCCCATGTCCTGCAGCCCTCTTCCCTCTCTTTTATCACTCCTTCCCCATGTCCTGCAGCCCTCTTCCCTCTCTTTTATCACTCCTTCCCCATGTCCTGTAGCCCTCATCATCTCTTTTATCACTCCTTCCCCATGTCCTGTAGCCCTCATCCATCTCTTTTATCACTCCTTCCCCATGTCCTGCAGCCCTCATCCATCTATTTTATCACTCCTTCCCCATGTCCTGTAGCCCTCATCCCTCTTGTATCGCTCCTTCCCCATATCCTGTAGCCCTCATCCATCTCTTTTATCACTCCTTCGCCATGTCCTGTAGCCCTCATCCATCTCTTTTATCACTCCTTCCCCATATCCTGTAGCCCCCATCCCTCTTTTATCGCTCCTTCCCCATGTCCTGTAGCCCTCATCTATCTCTTATCACTCCTTCCCCATATCCTGTAGACCCCATCCCTCTTTTATCGCTCCTTCCCCATGTCCTGTAGCCCTCATCTATCTCTTTTATCACTCCTTCCCCATGTCCTGTAGCCCTCATCCACCTCTTTTATCACTCCTTCCCCATGTCCTGTAGCCCTCATCCAGCCCTTCCCCATGTCCCACTCTTCCTTCTCTTTTATCGCTCCTTCCCCATGTCCTGTAGCCCTCATCCATCTCTTTTCACTCCTTCCCCATGTCCTGTAGCACTCTTCCCTCTCTCTTATCACTCCTTCCCCATGTCCTGTAGCCCTCTTCCCTCTCTTTTATCACTCCTTCCCCATGTCCTGTAGCCCTCATCATCTCTTTTATCACTCCTTCCCCATGTCCTGTAGCCCTCATCCATCTCTTTTATCACTCCTTCCCCATGTCCTGTAGCCCTCATCCATCTCTTTTCACTCCTTCCCCATGTCCTGTAGCACTCTTCCTTCTCTTTTATCGCTCCTTCCCCATGTCCTGTAGCCCTCATCCATCTCTTTTCACTCCTTCCCCATGTCCTGTAGCACTCTTCCCTCTCTCTTATCACTCCTTCCCCATGTCCTGTAGCCCTCTTCCCTCTCTTTTATCACTCCTTCCCCATGTCCTGTAGCCCTCTTCCCTCTCTTTTATCACTCCTTCCCCATGTCCTGTAGCCCTCATCATCTCTTTTATCACTCCTTCCCCATGTCCTGTAGCCCTCATCCATCTCTTTTATCACTCCTTCCCCATGTCCTGTAGCCCTCATCCCTCTTGTATCGCTCCTTCCCCATGTCCTGTAGCCCTCATCCATCTCTTTTATCGCTCCTTCCCCATGTCCTGTAGCCCTCATCTATCTCTTTTATCACTCCTTCCCCATGTCCTGTAGCCCTCATCCATCTCTTTTATCTCTCCTTCCCCATGTCCTGTAGCCCTCTTCCCTCTCTTTTATCACTCCTTCCCCATGTCCTGTAGCCCTCATCATCTCTTTTATCACTCCTTCCCCATGTCCTGTAGCCCTCATCCATCTCTTTTATCACTCCTTCCCCATGTCCTGCAGCCCTCTTCCCTCTCTTTTATCACTCCTTCCCCATGTCCTGTAGCCCTCATCCATCTCTTTTATCACTCCTTCCCCATATCCTGTAGCCCCCATCCCTCTTTTATCGCTCCTTCCCCATGTCCTGTAGCCCTCATCTATCTCTTTTATCACTCCTTCCCCATGTCCTGTAGCCCTCATCCACCTCTTTTATTACTCCTTCGCCATGTCCTGTAGCCCTCATCCATCTCTTTTATCACTCCTTCCCCATATCCTGTAGCCCCCATCCCTCTTTTATCTCTCCTTCCCCATGTCCTGTAGCCCTCATCTATCTCTTTTATCACTCCTTCCCCATGTCCTGTAGCCCTCATCTATCTCTTTTATCGCTCCTTCCCCATGTCCTGTAGCCCTCATCCATCTCTTTTATCTCTCCTTCCCCATGTCCTGTAGCCCTCTTCCCTCTCTTTTATCACTCCTTCCCCATGTCCTGTAGCCCTCATCATCTCTTTTATCACTCCTTCCCCATGTCCTGTAGCCCTCATCCATCTCTTTTATCACTCCTTCCCCATGTCCTGCAGCCCTCTTCCCTCTCTTTTATCACTCCTTCCCCATGTCCTGCAGCCCTCTTCCCTCTCTTTTATCACTCCTTCCCCATGTCCTGTAGCCCTCATCATCTCTTTTATCACTCCTTCCCCATGTCCTGTAGCCCTCATCCATCTCTTTTATCACTCCTTCCCCATGTCCTGCAGCCCTCATCCATCTATTTTATCACTCCTTCCCCATGTCCTGTAGCCCTCATCCCTCTTGTATCGCTCCTTCCCCATGTCCTGTAGCCCTCTTCCCTCCTCACTCCTTCCCCATGTCCACTCTTCTCTTTTATCACTCCTTCCCCATGTCCTGTAGCCCTCATCCCTCTTTATCGCTCCTTCCCCATGTCCTGTAGCCCTCATCCATCTCTTTTATCGCTCCTTCCCCATGTCCTGTAGCCCTCATCATCTCTTTTATCACTCCTTCCCCATGTCCTGTAGCCCTCATCCATCTCTTTTATCACTCCTTCCCCATGTCCTGTAGCCCTCTTCCCTCTCTTTTATCACTCCTTCCCCATGTCCTGTAGCCCTCATCATCTCTTTTATCACTCCTTCCCCATGTCCTGTAGCCCTCATCCATCTCTTTTATCACTCCTTCCCCATGTCCTGCAGCCCTCTTCCCTCTCTTTTTCACTCCTTCCCCATGTCCTGCAGCCCTCTTCCCTCTCTTTTATCACTCCTTCCCCATGTCCTGTAGCCCTCATCATCTCTTTTATCACTCCTTCCCCATGTCCTGTAGCCCTCATCCATCTCTTTTATCACTCCTTCCCCATGTCCTGCAGCCCTCATCCATCTATTTTATCACTCCTTCCCCATGTCCTGTAGCCCTCATCCCTCACTCCTTCCCCATGTCCTGTAGCCCTCATCCATCTCTTTTATCACTCCTTCGCCATGTCCTGTAGCCCTCATCCATCTCTTTTATCACTCCTTCCCCATGTCCTGTAGCCCTCATCCCTCTTTTATCACTCCTTCCCCATGTCCTGCCCTCATCTATCTCTTATCACTCCTTCCCATGTCCTGTAGCCCCATCCATCTCTTTTATCACTCCTTCCCCTATCCTGTAGCCCCCATCCTCTTTTAGCTCCTTCCCCATGTCCTGTAGCCCTCATCTATCTCTTTTATCACTCCTTCCCCATGTCCTGTAGCCCTCATCCATCTCTTTTATCACTCCTTCCCCATGTCCTGTAGCCCTCATCCATCTATTTTTCACTCCTTCCCCATGTCCTGTAGCCCTCATCCTTCTCTTTTATCGCTCCTTCCCCATGTCCTGTAGCCCTCATCCATCTCTTTTATCACTCCTTCCCCATGTCCTGTAGCCCTCATCCATATCTTTTATCACTCCTTCCCCATGTCCTGTAGCCCTCATCCATCTCTTATCACTCCTTCCCCATGTCCTGTAGCACTCTTCCCTCTCTCTTATCACTCCTTCCCCATGTCCTGTAGCCCTCTTCCCTCTCTTTTATCACTCCTTCCCCATGTCCTCTAGCCCTCTTCCCTCTCTTTTATCACTCCTTCCCCATGTCCTGTAGCCCTCATCCATCTCTTTTATCACTCCTTCCCCATGTCCTGTAGCCCTCATCCATCTCTTTTATCACTCCTTCCCCATGTCCTGTAGCCCTCATCCCTCATCGCTCTCCCCATGTTTAGCCCTCATCCATCTCTTCCTTCCCCATGTCCTGTAGCCCTCATCCATCTCTTTTATCGCTCCTTCCCCATGTCCTGTAGCCCTCATCCATCTCTTTTATCACTCCTTCCCCATATCCTGTAGCCCTCATCCATCTCTTTTATCGCTCCTTCCCCATGTCCTGTAGCCCTCATCCATCTCTTTTATCACTCCTTCCCCATATCCATAGCCCTCATCCTTGTAGCCTTCCCCATGTCCATCATCCATCTCTTTTATCGCTCCTTCCCCATGTCCTGTAGCCCTCATCCATCTCTTTTATCGCTCCTTCGCCATGTCCTGTAGCCCTCATCCATCTCTTTTATCGCTCCTTCCCCATATCCTGTAGCCCTCATCCATCTCTTTTATCACTCCTTCGCCATGTCCTGTAGCCCTCATCCCTGTTTTATCACTCCTTCCCCATGTCCCGTAGCCCTCATCCCTCTTTTATCGCTCCTTCCCCATGTCCTGTAGCCCTCATCCCTCTTATCGCTCCTTCCATGTCCTGTAGCTCTCATCCCTCTCTTTTATCGCTCCTTCCCCATGTCCTGTAGCCCTCATCCATCTTTTATCACTCCTTCCCCATGTCCTGTAGCCCTCATCCCTCTTTTATCGCTCCTTCCCCATGTCCTGTAGCCCTCATCCCTCTCTTTTGTCGCTCCTTCTCCATGTCCTGTAGCCCTCATCCCTCTCTTGTATCGCTCCTTCCCCATTTCCTGTAGCCCTCATCCCTCTTTTATTTATATATTTTTTCATTTTCCAAATGACTACAACTTCCTGTGCACTGACCCTTGTGTTTTTAGCACTTCCTGGACGGAGGCCAGACCAAGTCATCTGACCTCGTCCTCGCTCTATTGCCGTTGAGCGCATTAGGAAACTTTTTTCCAAAACACGGTAACTGTTGGTTCCAGCTGCAGCTGTCAAGAAGGGCTAGCACAGGATGGTGAATCAGGAAAGGGGATTTCAATAACAGAGAGCTGCCTTGGCTTCACCGGAGCCAGTGGACAATAAGAAGAAGAGGAAACACACATTATCCTCCACATCCTCTCAGGTGTCTTGTTTTCAGCCCTGCAAACCTCTGCTTTGAACTCCACAGCCTCCTGTTATTGTGTCAAGGGAGACTGTAGTGATCATACAGTGAGTGAAGCGCACCTCCACGGTAACGGAATTACACTGAGACTCCGAATTTTCACTTTTTAACTTTTGTATACCAAACAAAAACCATTTGATTTTCAAAGTAAACAAACTACTCTTATGCTGCACAACTACTTTTAACAATTTTCACTGAACATTTTACAAAAACACATTGCCAGTCTTTGTGCTTAGAGTTCTATGGTTTGTTAAACTTTGAAATCAATCGTTTTTGTTTAGTATACAGTCATTAACAAAACATTTGATAATGGCACAAATATTAATTTTCAACAAAGTCTGCTGCCTCAGTTTGTATGATGGCAATTTGCATATACTCCAGAATGTTATGAAAAGTGATCAGATAAATTGCATTAATTGCAAAGTCGCTCTTTGCCATGCAAATTAACTGAATTCCCCAAAAACATTTCCACTGCATTTCAGCCCTGCCACAAAAAGACCAGCTGACATCATGTCAGTGATTCTCTCGTTAACACAGGTGTGAGTGTTGACGAGGACATGGCTGGAGATCACTCTGTCATGCTGATTGAGTTCAAATAACAGACTGAAAGCTTCAAAAGGAGGGTGGTGCTTGGAATCATTGTTCTTCCTCTGTCAGCCAATGGTTGCCTGCAAGGAAACACGTGCCGTCATCATTGCTTTACACAAAAAGGGCTTTACAGGCAAAGATATTGCTGCCAGTAAGATTGCAATCAACCATTTATCGGATCATCAAGAACTTCAATTAGAGCGGTTCAAATGTTGTGAAGAAGGCTTCAGTGCACCCAAGAAAATCCAACAAGCACAAGGACCGTCTCCTAAAGTTGATTCAGCTGTGGGATCGGGGCACCACCAGTACAGAGCTTGCTCAGGAATGGCAGCAGGCAGGTGTGAGTGCATCTGCACCCACAGTGAGGCAAATACTTTTGGAGGATGGCCTGGTGTCAAGAAGGGCAGCAAAGAAGCCACTTCTCTCCAGGAAAAACATCAGGGACATACTGATATTCTGCAAAGGGAACAGGAATTGGACTTCTGAGGACTGGGGTAAAGTCATCTTCTCTGATGAATCCCCTTTCCGATTGTTTGGGGCATCTGAAAAAAAGCTTGTCCGGAGAAGACAAGGTGAGCGCTACCATCAGTCCTGTGTCATGCCAACAGTAAAGCATCCTGAGATTATTCATGTGTGGGGTTGCTTCTCAGCCAAGGGAGTGGGCTCACTCACAATTTTGCCTAAGAACACACCCATGAATAAAGAATGGTACTGACACATCCTCCGAGAGCAACTTCTTCCAACCATCCAGGAACAGTTTGGTGATGAACAATGCCTTTTCCAGCATGATGGAGCACCTTTCCATAAGGCAAAAGTGATAACTAAGTGGCTCGGGGAGCAAAACCGATATTTTGGGTCCATAGCCAGGAAACTCCCCAGACCTTAATCCCATTGAGAACTTGTGGTCAATCCTCAAGAGGCGGGTGGACAAACAAAAACCCACAAATTCTGACAAACTCCAAGCATTGATTCTGTAAGAATGGGCTGCCATCAGTCAGGATGTGGCCCAGAAGTTAATTGACAGCATGCCAGGGCGGATTGCAGAGGTCTTGAAAAAGAAGGGTCAACACTGCAAATATTGACTCATGTAATTGTCAATGAAAGCCTTTGACACTTATGAAATGCTTGTAATTATACTTCAGTATTCCATAGTAACATCTGACAAAAATATCTAAAGACACTGAAGCAACAAACATTGTGGAAATTAATATTTGTCATTCTCAAAACTTTTGTCCACAACTGTACATTTTAAAGTGAAAAATCAGAGTTTCCTAATTCTGTTACCATGGAATTGCCCTGAAGCAAAAAAACAAATCAGAAGATGCAGGAGCTTTCCATTGTCTAAGTGTGTTGACTAGACTAGTGTGAGGACGGCCATGTTGAAACTCATTAAAAGGATGAAGAAAGATGGTATTTCGACAGTTCTCACGTGATACTGTCCGTCTGTCTTCTGTGGGATGCTGTCCTCAAACTACATTGACATGCAGGATGACAGAATATTTAAATATTCCCAAAAATGATAATAGTGTTTTGGGTGAAATGAAATGCAATTAGTGAGAGAGCAATGTGTCTCAATGATGATCTAAACTACGGGTCTTTTTATTCTCGGCATTACAACGACAGACACATTGGCAGTGTGCAGTTTCACTTCAAAACGCCTTTCATGTTTGGAACAGTCTGGACCATACCTAGTATGATGGACCGTACCTAGTATGATAGACCAGTTGTTTCAGTCGGGTACATGGCAGCAGGCACAATGCCTATTTGAGTTCCAGTGCAGTGCTATTTGTTCAGCTATGCGTTTCATCTCTTTTATACTGAAGGCTTTCCCTGCCTTTGGCAGTGGAGCAAGTACTGGGACTCGGGGACAAATAGCATTTATGATGAAAGAGTCCCTTCATACATTGTGCTGGTGATATGCTGTCTGCAATGTCACTATGACGAAGCCCTGCCTGCAGAGTTAGAGGTTGGTTTGCACGCCAACAAGGGACGGTCATGGATTCCAATGTGACCAATATCAGGATCATTTTTGAAAAACATTCACACAAAGTCAAAGTAAACATTTTTTTTTTTTTAAATGTACGTTCATAATGTTTCCACGGAGGGGATCCCGATTTGACCAATGTCAGGGGAATTTTTTCAAATCACTGAAACTCAGTTCATAATATCAGCTCAGCTCAAAAGTCCCAATATTATTCAATACCCACATATGGTTGCGGTTTGGTGTGGCTTTGTAAAGTTCACTGGACCAACTTTTGGTCCTAAATCAGACGATGTAGGCCTATAATTTGATACGTTTGACCACCACTGTAAGTATTGGTAATAACTCATTTTCTCAAGCGTAAAATCCAAAAGCTTTGGTCCAGGACCACAATGCATCACTTCGACCAATGATGACTCAATGGAGAAGGTAAATATTACTCAGTGTTGTTGTGAACAGATCAGAACACATTAAAAACCTTTATATAGAGCACACATCTATGTTGTAAAGGTCATACTAAGGCGTTATACACTGCTTTATTTTAGGGCTGTTCCCGGAGAGCTACTGTCCTGTAGGTTTTCACTCCAACCCTGTTCCCGGAGAGCTACTGTCCTGTAGGTTTTCACTCCAACCCTGTTCCCGGAGAGCTACTGTCCTGTAGGTTTTCACTCCAACCCTGTTCCCGGAGAGCTACTGTCCTGTAGGTTTTCACTCCAACCCTGTTCCCGGAGAGCTACTGTCCTGTAGGTTTTCACTCCAACCCTGTTCCCGGAGAGCTACTGTCCTGTAGGTTTTCACTCCAACCCTGTTCCCGGAGAGCTACTGTCCTGTAGGTTTTCACTCCAACCCTGTTCCTGGAGAGCTACTGTCCTGTAGGTTTTCACTCCAACCCTGTTCCTGGAGAGCTACTGTCCTGTAGGTTTTCACTCCAACCCTAATCTACTGCACCTGATTCTAATAATTACCTGGTTGATTAGCTGAATCTGGTTAGTTACAGCTGCGGTTGGAGTGAAAACCTTAGGAGGGTGGCTCTCCAGGAACAGGGTTGGAGTGAAAACCTAATAGGAGGGTGGCTCTCCAGGAACAGGGTTGGAGTTGAAAACCTACAGGAGGGTGGCTCTCCAGGAACAGGGTTGGAGTGGAAACCTACAGAGGGTGGCTCTCCAGGAACAGGGTTGGGTGGAAACCTACAGGAGGGTGGCTCTCCAGGAACAGGGTTGGAGTGAAAACCTATAGGAGGGTGGCTCTCCAGGAACAGGGTTGGAGTGAAAACCTACAGGAGGGTGGCTCTCCAAGAACAGGGTTGGAGTGGAAACCTACAGGAGGGTAGCTCTCCAGGAACAGCCCTACTTTATGTCTATGTCATTACAATGTGTGGTGCTTGTTCAAGGTTCATCAGTTCCTATGCTGCAGTGTGAGACACCACCTTACTGGATAGGTCTAGCTTTGACAGCTACAAGTGGTTGTCTACCAACAGCTTCAAAATGATCCACACAATTCATTAGATAGATTACTTCAAGACAAGCCGTCCTTAACGCGTCTATTTTGAACGTCTGCTTCTTTCCGTCAGATGGGTCCGCTATTTTATCACACAGTCAGAACAGGAAAGGTGTCAGCATTGGGTCCTTGACTTCTAAACATAACGAGGACTAAGTAACCCTGAAAGAGTTGGGGCTGATTTAAACCAGTCTTTATGTATAAGTAACCCTGAAAGAGTTGGGGCTGAGTAACCCTGAAAGAGTTGGGGCTGATTTAAACCAGTCTTTATGTATAAGTAACCCTGAAAGAGTTGGGGCTGATTTAAACCAGTCTTTATGTATAAGTAACCCTGAAAGAGTTGGGGCTGATTTAAACCAGTCTTAAAGTATAAGTAACCCTGAAAGAGTTGGGGCTGATTTAAACCAGTCTTTAAGTATAAGTAACCCTGAAAGAGTTGGGGCTGATTTAAACCAGTCTTAAGTAACCCTGAAAGAGTTGGGGCTGATTTAAACCAGTCTTAAAGTATAAGTAACCCTGAAAGAGTTGGGGCTGATTTAAACCAGTCTTTATGTATAAGTAACCCTGAAAGAGTTGGGGCTGATTTAAACCAGTCTTTATGTATAAGTAACCCTGAAAGAGTTGGGGCTGATTTAAACCAGTCTTAAAGTATAAGTAACCCTGAAAGAGTTGGGGCTGATTTAAACCAGTCTTAAGGTATAAGTAACCCTGAAAGAGTTGGGGCTGATTTAAACCAGTCTTTATGTATAAGTAACCCTGAAAGAGTTGGGGATGATTTAAACCAGTCTTTATGTATAAGTAACCCTGAAAGAGTTGGGGCTGATTTAAACCAGTCTTTATGTATAAGTAACCCTGAAAGAGTTGGGGCTGATTTAAACCAGTCTTTATGTATAAGTAACCCTGAAAGAGTTGGGGCTGATTTAAACCAGTCTTTATGTATAAGTAACCCTGAAAGAGTTGGGGCTGATTTAAACCAGTCTTAAGGTATAAGTAACCCTGAAAGAGTTGGGGCTGATTTAAACCAGTCTTTATGTATAAGTAACCCTGAAAGAGTTGGGGCTGATTTAAACCAGTCTTTATGTATAAGTAACCCTGAAAGAGTTGGGGCTGATTTAAACCAGTCTTTATGTATAAGTAACCCTGAAAGAGTTGGGGCTGATTTAAACCAGTCTTTATGTATAAGTAACCCTGAAAGAGTTGGGGCTGATTTAAACCAGTCTTTATGTATAAGTAACCCTGAAAGAGTTGGGGCTGATTTAAACCAGTCTTTATGTATAAGTAACCCTGAAAGAGTTGGGGCTGATTTAAACCAGTCTTTATGTATAAGTAACCCTGAAAGAGTTGGGGCTGATTTAAACCAGTCTTTATGTATAAGTAACCCTGAAAGAGTTGGGGCTGATTTAAACCAGTCTTTATGTATAAGTAACCCTGAAAGAGTTGGGGCTGATTTAAACCAGTCTTTATGTATAAGTAACCCTGAAAGAGTTGGGGCTGATTTAAACCAGTCTTTATGTATAAGTAACCCTGAAAGAGTTGGGGCTGATTTAAACCAGTCTTTATGTATAAGTAACCCTGAAAGAGTTGGGGCTGATTTAAACCAGTCTTTATGTATAAGTAACCCTGAAAGAGTTGGGGCTGATTTAAACCAGTCTTTATGTATAAGTAACCCTGAAAGAGTTGGGGATGATTTAAACCAGTCTTTATGTATAAGTAACCCTGAAAGAGTTGGGGCTGATTTAAACCAGTCTTTATGTATAAGTAACCCTGAAAGAGTTGGGGCTGATTTAAACCAGTCTTTATGTATAAGTAACCCTGAAAGAGTTGGGGCTGATTTAAACCAGTCTTTATGTATAAGTAACCCTGAAAGAGTTGGGGCTGATTTAAACCAGTCTTTATGTATAAGTAACCCTGAAAGAGTTGGGGATGATTTAAACCAGTCTTTATGTATAAGTAACCCTGAAAGAGTTGGGGCTGATTTAAACCAGTCTTTATGTATAAGTAACCCTGAAAGAGTTGGGGCTGATTTAAACCAGTCTTTATGTATAAGTAACCCTGAAAGAGTTGGGGCTGATTTAAACCAGTCTTTATGTATAAGTAACCCTGAAAGAGTTGGGGCTGATTTAAACCAGTCTTTATGTATAAGTAACCCTGAAAGAGTTGGGGCTGATTTAAACCAGTCTTTATGTATAAGTAACCCTGAAAGAGTTGGGGATGATTTAAACCAGTCTTTATGTATAAGTAACCCTGAAAGAGTTGGGGCTGATTTAAACCAGTCTTTATGTATAAGTAACCCTGAAAGAGTTGGGGCTGATTTAAACCAGTCTTTATGTATAAGTAACCCTGAAAGAGTTGGGGCTGATTTAAACCAGTCTTTATGTATAAGTAACCCTGAAAGAGTTGGGGCTGATTTAAACCAGTCTTTATGTATAAGTAACCCTGAAAGAGTTGGGGCTGATTTAAACCAGTCTTTATGTATAAGTAACCCTGAAAGAGTTGGGGCTGATTAAACCAGTCTTTATGTATAAGTAACCCTGAAAGAGTTGGGGCTGATTAAACCAGTCTAAATGCATTAACCAGCACTTGGCTCAAACACATTATTAGTCTGATGGCGTCTGCCTCCCTCCTCCTGGAGAAGGGAAACAGTTCTTAGTGAAAATGAGCTCTCACTTTCTATTTAACCAGGCACCCTAGCACCCGTTCAGTGAGCCTCCTGAGCCCCTACTTAATGTAGGACTGGAAACATAAAGCCAGCGTGTGTGTGTGTATTACAATGTGACCTGAAAACTGAGGTGTGTGTGTGGGCGGCTGCCTCCAAGATGTTGCTAATCAGCCCGGGAGAAAGCTGCTGCTGCTACTGCAATGGTTGTTTGTTGTTACCAGAGAATCAAAGGAACCCTTAATTCACTACAGCAGCTTGAGAGATAAGAGGGAGCAAGGGATGGATGAAAGGAATGAGGAGAGGGAGGGAAGGAGTGTGTGTGTAGAGCTTTAACAAATACCTAAAGGAAAATAAGTATTATACCCTCCTGAACGAGGTAATTGTGTAGTTCAGATAACCTGGCCATCTGTCTCCTAAACCTCAACTGGAAAGATGGAACATGTTAATGCTGTAATCTGCAGAAGTGAGACCCGTGGATGTTGTTTTCTGCATCACATTGTTGCTTTGGAGAAATGTGAGCAGGGAACAGAAAGTTAATTTTTATTTTTAAATCTTAAAAAAAAAAAAGTACCCCCTTTTTTCTCCCCTGTTTCGTGGTATCCAATTATTTTAGTAGCTACTATCTTGTCTCATCGCTACAACTCCCATACGGGCTCGGGAGAGACGAAGGTTGAAAGTCATGCGTCCACAGCAGTTGCTGGTGCTCGATGAGCCAAGGATATCCCTACCGGCCAAGCCCTCCCTAACCCGGACGACGCTATGGGGGATTGTGCATCGCCCCACAGACCTCCTGGTCGCAGCTGGTTACGACAGAGCCTGGGCATGAACCCAGAGTCTCTGGTGGCACAGCTGGCACTGCAGCACCCTTAACCACTGCGCCACCCGGGAGGCAGGGAACAGAAAGTTGACCAAAGTTATCAATCATTGTTTTGTGTTTCTGAAGGGATTTTCCAGACAGACTCATGTAACACTAATCATCACTGTCTGCCTAATCATCACTGTCTGCCTTGCCTTCCATTCCAGTGTCGTAGGAAACATTCCTCAGTAGACAAGACAGTCCTTTATTTATAATTATTGTGATATACCTCATATGAACTGTATACCACACGTGGAAAGACAATACAACATAATGGTACTGGATTGCCTATTTGTTGAGAAGGACAGGTTTTTGGCCCAACCCACTGAGTCTAAATCATGTCCATTCTGTTTCAGGTGTCGGGGTTGTTTCATGATGCCAGCATTGGAAACCCTATCAACATCGTAGTGGTTCGTCTGATCCTGCTGGAGAAGGAAGAGGTAAGAGAACCACAGCTCCGGCCTGCACGTTACAAAACACCATTAGTAAACCACTGTCATTGGAGCTCCGTTTTAAAGACAGATTTACTGAATCAGTGTTGAAAGACTTACAAAGGGTTCATTTGTGGCATAAAATGACTGCCAGATCTCAATGACAATGACCATTAATCTTATCCTAAAACAAAACTGTCAGACTGACCACAGCCAGATATTTTAATTCGATTTTAGCCATATAAAACACAACAACAAAAAAGGTAACACAAAAATAGCTAATTATGAATTGATCACAAATCCTAACACCAGTCAATAACAGATTCAAGTGGCTTGAGTCCCAGTGTCATACGAGGAAATGGAATATGTGACGCACATTGTAAAGATGTCGCAAAGTTACGTTTCTTTTCGTGGCGTCGAGATTCCACTCTTGTTAAAACTAGTGTATGATCATGCATTGTCGCTTGAAACTAAGCAGTTATGCTCTTGGTAATTGGTCTAAACTAGTTCCAATGTCATTTTCCGTAAACGATAAAATAATATCATTAGTTTGTGTAATGATCTGAGGAAGTTCTGACTGCAGGCGATGACCGACTCTGTATGAGAGAGATTGAGATGGGGGAGAGAGAAATGGAGAAATAGAGAACAAGAGAGAGCGAGAGCCAGTACATAGCTACCTGCCTTTCTGTTTATTCAACTGTGAAGCAGTGTCTATTTCACTGTCCATCTTTGTAATGTGGTGCCATAATATCCTAGTCTTGGGGGAAAGGATTGTCTATTGCACTGCAACATTCTAGAGATTTACTTTGTTGGTGGAGGGGTGAGAACAGAGAAGCTCATTAGCGAGAGAAGGAAGGAAAGCGAGAGAGTGAGAGATGGATAGCGCTAGCCCCATCTGACTACTGTCTCTATCCTCCTCCCCTCCAGCCTTGTCGTCATCATCATAGCCAAGGCCTCAGTTACATCCTTCAGCCTTGTCATCATCACAGCCAGTTCTTCAGATGTATCCTTCAAACAGCATTTTACATCAGAACACCACTGGCTCCCAGTGTAGGAAGTATAGGCCCCTACACCCTTCCCACAATGTGTTAGGAAGTGTAATGTGCTGAAACAAATCTCTCTGAAGTCGTGGTTACTGGCTAATGGGAATGATGTAGTCTGAGAAAGGGCATGTAGGGTAAGTTTCCTAACCATTCCCTATTCAAATCGTCTGGAACTGCTCTATAGGTCTCTGTTTCATGTCTATATTTTGAAAAGGGAATTGGCCTGATCAACTCAAAAGTTTGTAGTAGAAAAAAGTATTTGGGTGCCGATTTCAAAAGGCATACATTTGAAAAAAGGAAGAACCTGTTTTCTTTTAATTTTTATGTATTTATTTAGCAGGTCAGAGGTCAGAGCAAACGGAGGCATTTAGGCAAAGCATTTGTCTAAACCTGACTAAGCCTGTCACCGAAACACATTCGTTTGCACTGACTTAAAAGAAAACAGGTTTTTCCTTTTTTCAAATATTCCACTGACACTGTAGTGTCTATACGTTGACACACAAACATATAGTTTAGGCTCATTTCTCCTATGGGTCAACTACTAGACTGTCGATGTTTATATCCCTGCAGAGTAAAGTCTGTGGTTGGCCATAATATGGTTCTTAATGGGTTGTCATAATCATGCTTGAAAGTGCACATTTGAACCTTGAATGCAGTTTTGACTCCTGAAGGTGAATCTAACTCTTCATCAAGAGCTAATAGCTCAAAGCTATGATAATATGGACAATTGTATTTCTTTCTAGAATGGCTGTCTAGTAGAAACAGCAACATCTTTTAAATAGCTCTAAAGCAGTGATGTAGGGGAAAAACAAAATTGGTGGAAAAACTCTCTGGTTGTAATGCTTCCTATTCTTTCAATGCTTTTTCCCACAAAAGGTGTGTAACCTGTGTTTACTTGACTACTGCTCTACAGGGACCAGATAAAGGTCTCACAACCAGAGAAGCAGTTTACAACCAGGAAATGATGTCATTATGACATCAGATGCCATCAGCAACACAGCTTTGGAAAACCTCCCCCCTGTTCATGAAGGTATCTGATGTTTCCTTGTCTAACGTAACGATGACATCCCTGTGGTTGGCAGGAAGACCTGAAGATCACTCACCACGCTGACAACAGCCTGAGCAGCTTCTGTAAGTGGCAGAAACGGCTTAACGTGAAGGGAGAAGAACACGCGGTCCATCACGACGTGGCCGTCCTTCTCACCAGGTAATCCACTCCCACCAAGGCTGAATTCCATTTGCGGTCTATTGGGGAGAGGATGTATACTGAGCAAAAATATAAAGGTAATTTGCAATATGAAAATCAGTCAATTGACATCTGTGGCATTTTGTTGTGTGACAAAACTGCATATTTTAGTGGCTTTTTATTGTCCCCAGCACAAGGTGCACCTGTGTGATGGTCATGCTGTTTAACCATCTTCTTGATACGCCACACCTGTCAGGTGGATAGATTATCTTGGCAAAGGAGAAATTCTCATTGACAAGGATGTAAAAAAAAATGTGCCCAATCATTTTAGATAAATAAGCTTTTTGTGTGCATGGAACATTTCTGAGATATTTTATTTCAGCTCATGAGACACGGGGCCAACACTTTACATGTTGCGTTTATATTTTTTGTTCAGTATACTTTCCTCTCCTTACTTGTGCTTTCTGAATAGTAATACCTTTTGGTGCCGTCCTAGAAGCTGAAGGAAGTGGTCCTCCTCGCAAGCATTTGTCCTATTTTATTTATCTCGAAAGGCCCAAAATGTATTTCTCCTCACCATTCAGTCATGGAGGACAGTCCTTTTAACACGATGAATGGAATGAATGTGAGACATTACATGTAGAACACCATACTGGGACAAAACAGCCTTTGCCTACCTTCCCCTCCCATTGATGGCCTGACTGTTATTCTCTGTAGTTTACCACCAGAAACTAATTCTATTTTCCCTTCTTAATTGAAAAGACCTTTTTTTCCTCCCTCGTGCCATCTCTTTGATGAGACCGCTTTCCACTCAAAGCCACTCATTAAACTATGATTCTTTTGTTTGACAAACGAGTGCAATTAGAGGCTCCACCAGAACTTTAATTTGAGCAGCGCCACAACAACAAGGATATTTGCAGAGATTTGGTGACATTCCCTGGACCTTTTTCAGAAGGTAGTTGGAGCTCCTGAGTTGTACTTTTCTCCAATTGTTTTAATTTAAGTAGCTTTTCCACAGAGACTCATCCCACCGATCATAGTCTTAATAGATTCAGAACATTAAAAACATGTCAAGAATAGGAAGTGATGATGTTAAAGGTCATTGTTGTGCTCCTTATTACAATGTTTCAGTCCTTCTCTCCCTCTGTCCTTTCCTTCTCTCCCTCTTTCCTCCTTTTCCCTCTCCTTCCCTCATCCTCTTGCCTTCTCTCCCTCCTTCCTCCCTTTTCCTCTCCCTCCTCTCCTCAGAAAGGACATCTGTACGGCCATCAATAAGCCCTGTGAGACCCTGGGCCTGTCTCATGTGGCAGGAATGTGTCAGCCCCACCGCAGCTGCAGCATCAGTGAGGACACAGGCCTGCCGCTGGCCTTCACCGTCACCCACGAGCTCGGGCACAAGTACGTGCATCGCATGTGCACATGGACACACACACATACACGCACACACTCAGACTGACACCACACCTCATACATTTCTGTCACATGGTTGGATATTTTTTTAGTTTCTTTATTTCACCTTTATTTAAGCAGGTAGGCGAGTTGAGAACAAGTTCTCATTTACAACTGTGACCTGGCCAAGATAAAGCAAAGCAGTGCGACGCAAACACCAACACAGAGTTACACATGGAGTAAAACAAACACAGTCAATAATACAATAGAAAAATAAGTCTATATACAGCATGTGCAAATGAGGTAGGAGAAGGGAGGTAAGGAAATAAATAGACCATCGTGGCGAAATTATTACAGTATGGCAAATTAAACATTGGGGTGATAGATGTGCAGAAGATGAGTGTGCAAGTAGCTGTACTGTGGTGCAAAGGAGCAAAATAAATAAAAATATGGTGATAAGGTAGTTGGATGGGCTATTTACAGATGGGCTATGTACAGGTACAGTGATCTGTGAGCTGCTCTGACAGCTGGTGCTTAAAGTTAGTGATGGAGATGTGAGTCTCCAGCTTCAGTGATTTTTGCAGTTCGTTCCAGTCATTGGCAGCAGAGAACTGTAAGGAAAGATGGCCGAAGGAGGAATTGGATTTGGCGATGACCAGTGAAATATACCTGTTGGAGTGTGTGCTGCAGGTGGGTGCTGCTATGGTGACCAGTGAGCTGAGATAAGGCGGGGCTTTACCTAGCAATGACTTATAGATGACCTGGAGCCAGTGGGTTTGGCGACTGATATAAAGTGAGGGCCAGCCAATGAGAGCATACAGGTCGCAGTGGTGGGTAGTATATAGGGCTTTGGTGACAAAACGGATGGCACTGTGATAGACTGCATCCAATTTGCTGAGTTGAGTGTTGGAGGCTATTTTGTAAATGACATCGCCGAAGTCAAGGATCAGTAGGATAGTCAGTTTTACTAAGGTATGTTTGTTAGCATGAGTGAAATAGGAAGCTGATTCTAGATTTAATTTTGAATTGGAGATGTTTATTGTGAGCCTGGAAGGAGAGTTTACAGTCTAACTAAACACCTAGGTATTTGTAGTTGTCCACATATTCTAAGTCAGAACTGTCCAGAATAGTGATGCTGGACGGGTGGGTAGGTGTGGGCAGCGATCGGTTGAAGAAGTGCATGCATTTAGTTTTGCTTGCATTTAAGAGTAGTTGGAGGCCACGGAAGGAGAGTTGTATGGCATTGATTCTCGTCTGGAGGGTAGTTAACACAGTGTCCAAAGAAGGGCCAGAAGTATGCAGAATGGTGTCGTCTGCGTGGAGGTGGATCAGAGAATCACCAGCAGCAAGAGTGACATCATTGATGTATACAGAGAAAATAGTTGGCCCAAGGTTTGAACCCTGTGGCACCCTCATAGAGACTGCCAGAGGTCCGGACAACAGACCCTCCGATTTGACACACTGAACTGTCTGAGAAATAGTTGGTGAACCAGGCGAGGCAGTCATTTGAGAAACAAAGAGTCTGCCAATAAGAATGTGGTGATTGACAAGAGTCTAAATTCTTGGCCAGGTCAATGAATACAGCTGCACAGTATTGTCGTCTCTTATCGATGGTGGTTATGATATCGTTTCAAACCTTGAACGTGGCTGAGGTGCACCCATGACCAGCTTGGAAACCAGATTGCATAGCGGAGAAGGTACGGTGGTATTCAAAATGGTCGGTGATCTGTTTGTTGACTTGGCTTTCGAAGACCTTAGAAAGGCAGAGTAGGATAGATATAGGTCTGTAACAGTTTGGGTCTAGAGTGTCTCCCCCTTTAAAGAGGGGGATGACCGTGGGAGCTTTCCAGTCTTTGGGGATCTCAGACAATACAAAAGAGAGGTTGAACAGGCTAGTAAAAGGGGTTGCAACAATTTCAGAGGATAATTTTAGGAAGAGAGGGTCCAGATTGTCTAGCCTTGCTGATTTGTAGGGGTCCAGATTTTTCAGCTCTTTCAGAACATCAGCTATCTGGATTTGGGTGAAGGAGAAATGGGGGAGGCTTGGGCAAGTTGCAGTGAGGGGTGCAGGGCTGTTGGCCGGGGTTAGGGGTAGCCAGGTGGAAAGCATGGCCAGCCGTAGAAAAATGCTTGTTGAATTTCTCAATTATTGCGGATTTATCGGTGGTGACAGTGTTTCCTAGCTTCAGTGCAGTGGGCAGCTGGGAGGAGGTACTCTTATTCTCCATGGTCTTGTCACATGGTCTTGTCACATGGTATGTCACATGGTTTAATGTGTCACATGGTTGGTGGTTGGATGTGTCACTTGGTTGGATGTGTCACTTGGTTGGATGTGTCACTTGGTTGGATGTGTCACATGGTTGGATGTGTCACTTGGTTGGATGTGTCACTTGGTTGGATGTGTCACTTGGTTGGATGTGTCACTTGGTTTGATGTGTCACATGGTTGGTGGTTGGATGTGTCACTTGTTTGGATGTGTCACAAAGTATTTAATGTAAATGTCACCCATCTGGTTGCCCCATATTGACAATCGAAAACATGTTTTTATAAATTTTTGTTATTAAATAAATATCTAGTTTGATGTATTCACATGGTTAGTGGTACTTTGTAGTCACTTTTGGTTGGATGCTTTGAGTCATCTTGGGTATGTGTCTGGTTCACTTTGAGTGGTTGTATGTCTGGATCAGCTTGGTTGTATGATCATGTGTCTGGATTGGTTGGATGTGTCACTTGGTTGGATGTATCATCTATGGTTGGATCAGCTTTGAGTCATCTTGGGTTGTGTCTGGTGTCACTTGTCATTTGGTATGTGTCTGGTTCAGCTTTGAGTCATCTTGGGTATGTGTCTGGATCAGCTTTGAGTGTCTTGGGTATGTCTGGAAAGCTTTAGTCGTCTTGGGTATGTCTGGATCAGCTTTGAGTCATCTTGGGTGTGTCTGGTTCAGCTTTGAGTCATATTGGGTGTGTCTGAAATCATGTTTTTATAAATCTTTTGTCTATTAGCTTTAAGTCATCTTGGGTATGTGTCTGGTTCAGCTTTCAGTCATCTTGGGTATGTCAATACTTTTGAAGTCGTCTTGGTATGTCTGGATCAGCTTTGAGTCATCTTGGGTGTGTCTGGTTCAGCTTTGAGTCATCTTGGGTATGTGTCTGGTTCAGCTTTGAGTCATCTTGGGTATGTCTGGATCAGCTTTGAGTCATCTTGGGTATGTCTGGATCAGCTTTGAGTCGTCTTGGGTATGTCTGGATCAGCTTTGAGTCATCTTGGGTATGTGTCTGGTTCAGCTTTGAGTCATCTTAGGGTATGTCTGGATCAGCTTTGAGTCGTCTAGGCTATGTCTGGATCAGCTTTGAGTCATCTTGGGTATGTGTCTGGTTCAGCTTTGAGTCATCTTGGCTATGTCTGGATCAGCTTTGAGTCGTCTAGGCTATGTCTGGATCAGCTTTGAGTCGTCTAGGCTATGTCTGGATCAGCTTTGAGTCGTCTAGGCTATGTCTGGATCAGCTTTGAGTCGTCTAGGCTATGTCTGGATCAGCTTTGCACAACTGGATTTGGGGATTTTCTCAAACTCTTAAGTTACTTGGGGAGCGGCGGTGAACAGCCGTCTTCAAGTTTTTCTACAGATTTTCAATGGGATTCAAGTGGGGGCTTTGGCTGAGCCACTAAAGGACTTTCCTATTCTTGTTCTGAAACTATTCCAGTGTTGCTTTGGCTGTATGCTTGGGGTCATTGTCCTGTTGGAATGTAAATATTTGCACCAGTCTAAGGTCGTTTGCACTCTGAAGTAGCATCTTACCAAGGATGTTCCTGTATTTGGCTCAATCATTGTTCCCTCTATCATGACCAGTCTCCCAGTCCCTGCTGCTGAAAAGCATCCCCATAGCATGATGCTACCACCGCCATGATTCACGGAAGGGATGGTGTTAGAAGGGTGATGAGCTGGGCCTGGTTTTATCCAGATATATCCCTTTGTATTCAGGCCAAATAGTTACATTTTTGTCCCATCAGACCACAGAATCTTGTGCCTTATCTGAATCTTTCAAGTACCTTTTAGAAAACTCCAGACGTGCTGTCATGTGCCTTTTTCTCAGGAGTGGCTTCCGTCTGTCCACTCTACCACAAAGCCCAGATTGATCAAGTGCTGTAGAGACTATTGTCCTTCTGGCAGTCTCTCCCATCTCAGCCAATGAACTCTGTAGTTCTGTCAGTGGTTATTGGGTTTTTTGGTCACCTCCCTGACCAAGGTTCTTCTTGCCCGGTTGCTCAGTTTGGTTGGACGGCCAGCTCTATGCAGAGTCTGGGTAGTTCCATTTTTTTTTCAATTACACAATGATGGAGACCATTGTGCTCTTGGAAACTTCAACAATCTAGAAAATATTTGATACCCTTCCCCAGATATACTGTGAGCTCCAAAAGTATTGGAACAGTGACACGTTGTTTTTCTCCCCAGATATACCGTGAGCTCCAAAAGTATTGGAACAGTGACATGTTGTTTTGACCCTCTACTCCAGCACTTTGGATTTAAAATTATACGATGACTATGAGGTCAAACCCCAAGACATTCTAACCTCTCAACAATTCAAGTAAAACCTGGAAGGTTAGCACAAATATCATACCCTCCCAAAAATGCCAACCTCCCAGGTTATAATTGAAATGTTGAGAGGTTAGAATGGGTTGACCTCATAGACATTATATCATTTCAAATCCAAAGTGCTGGACTACAGAGCCTAAACAACAACATGTTTGTCACTGTCCCAATACCTTTGGAGTTCACTGTATGTCTCATCACAGTTCTCTCTCTGAGATGTACGGACAGTTCCTTGGACTTCAGGGTATAGATTCTGCTCTGACATGCACTAAATCAAGTCCAAACTATTGGTGGCCACAGGTGGATTCCAATCAAGTTGTAGTGACATCTCAAGGATGTTCAAAGGACGCTGGAGTGTCATAGCAAAGAGGTGTGAATACTTATGTCAATTAGTTATTTCTGTATTTTATTTTCAATAAATTTGCAAAAATGTCTAAAAACATGTTTTTTCACTTTGTAATTATGGGGTACTGTGTGTAGACGGGATAAGGAAAATATATTTAGTCCTTTTTTAACTCCGGCTGTTACACAACAAAATGTGGAATAAGTCAAGGGGTTTGAATACTTTCTGAAGGCTCTGTGTGTGTTGAGTGTCTGGGACTATCAGTCAAGAAGACTATTAATGTCATATTTGAATGGCTTGATGTTGAGATTTGACAATTAATGAATTATCTGCTTACAGTTTATTCTTCATGAAATTATTTTCAGTGGCACAAAATGGTCCTTACTGCGACAGTATTTTAATTATTAATTAAATATACTCACATATTGTTAGTCAATTTTCTAGGAATAGATTAGTTTACAGAACAAAACACCCAATTAATTTATGAATAGTGCATCAGGGTAGGTATTGGATTTGCATATGGAATATTCTCTGCCCTCTGTTTACCAGCATTTCGATGTTTAATGCATTTAAATGCATAACATTATCATATATACGATATTTCAATTCTGCTTTTGCAACAAAAAAAAGTCCTGTCAATGTGCCCAGGGATTCACTAAATCATCAACTTACTAGCTAAACATACACAGAACATCTCATTTAAAATACACTATTTCTTCCTCACTGCATATTTCACGTTTTTGTTCAACCGGTGACCACATTCTACCCACTCAAATCAAATCCAATTTTGTTTGTCACAGACGCATGGTTAGCAGATGTTAATTAGAGTGTAGCGAAATGCTTGTGCTTCTAGTTCCGACCATGCAGTAATATCTAACAAGTAATCTAACAAATTCACAACTACCTAATACACACAAATCTAAAGGGATGGAATACGAATATGTACATATATATAAATGGATGAGTGATGGCCGTGCGGCATAGGCAAGTTGAAATAGATGGTATGAAATACAGTATATATGAGATGAGTAATGTAGGATATGTAAACATTATTAAAGTGGCATTATTTAAAGTGAATAGTGATATCTTTTGTTAAATCCATTTATTAAAGTGGCCAGTGATTTGGGTCTGTATGTTGGCAGCAGCCTCTCTATGTTAGTGATGCCTGTTTAACAGTGGCCTTGAAATAGAAGCTGTTTTTCAGTCTCTCGGCCCCAGATTTGATGCACCTGTACTGACCTCACCTTCTGGATGATGGCGGGGTGAACAGGCAGTGGCTCGGGTGGTTGTTGTTCTTGATGATCTTTTCGGCCTGCCTGTGACATCGGGTGGTGTAGGTGTCCCGGAGGGCAGGTAGTTTGCCCCCGGTGATGCGTTTTGCAGATCGCACTACCCTCTGGAGAGCCTTGCGGTTGAGGGCGGTGCAGTTGCCGTACCAGGCGGTGATACAGCCCGACAGATTCTGCATCTGTAAAAGTTTGTGATGTGTTACGTCATTGAATACCTGTTGTTTTCCTTTCCAATTCAAAGTTGTTTCCAGTGATGAGTACCCACTGGGCACAAACTGGCTGAATCAATGTTTTTTCAACGTAATTTGTCAACTTATTGTGATATGGAATCTACGTGAAAAATATATTGGATGTGAAAAAAGTAATCGACGCCAATTTGTATAGAGGTTGAAATTTCAACCACAGGATTATGTATGTTATCATGGTAACCAAATGTCAACATATTCAAACATGTAAATATATTGAATGTGTACCTTTTCTAAAACAACGTCAGCTCTTCAATTTTATTTCCGCTATCAGAAGAAAAAAACAATAGGCTGTGCAGCACCTCCTACTGGAGAATTGATCCATCTACAAGCTCCCCTTTGGGTTCTAATCCAGGGTTTTAACCAAGCCCAGTTTAGCTAGGAGAATTGTCACTGACTATTACCAATGTGCTATCCTGGGAATGATTGTTGAGATCTCTACTTAAAAACTAAATAGATTTACTGTTGCTATCGAACTAATTCCATAGAGTAGGTTTAACAGTGTAAATTAAATGTGACCATACTTTATCACTCATATCTTCAATGATTCTATTGAGACCAAAATAGCATTTGCAGAGTCATCAACAGCTATTTTATTTAATTGAACCCAGAATTCAACTAAACATCGACAATACATAGGACTAGGATCACACACTCTGGTTGGTTTAAAATGGAATTATATTTAGTGATATTGAGTTGTTTGGTTGTTAACGCAACCAAATATCAACATTTGAAGGGGTTTCATTGTCCGCTTGTTTAGTTCCATCTAACTAACTGACTTAGTCTGGCTTTAATTCTAGTTTGTAAACAAATTGATATACAAATTGATAATTGATATACAAATTGATAATTGATATACAAATTGATAATTGATATTCAAATTGATAATTGATATTCAAATTGATAATTGATATTGAAAATTGATATTCAAATTGATAATTGATATTCAAATGTTTTCAAGTTTGGTTTGGTTTAGTCCTGTTCTTTAACTTAGGTTTTCAGTCAAGATGGAGACTCGAATCCAACATATCAATGATTCATTTGTAGACAAACTGGAGTTCAAGCCAGACTAAGTCACTGGCACAGATGGAACTATCCAAGCAGAAGACGCATCTCCTTCCAATGTTGATATTTGGCTTTGTTGACAACCAAACACGAATCAATATCACTTTTGAAATACAATAACTATCCTATTAACTTGTCAACAAGTTCAGAAATGATATGTTGGATTCACGTCTTCAACTCAGTTAAAGAATGTTATTAAGCCAGTGGCTCAGATGGAACTATCCCTGCAGCAGATACGGCTTCTTTAAATGTTAATATTTTGATGCCTTGTCAACCAAACACAATTCAATATTACTTCTGTAAATGGCCTTGCGTTACAACCTAATGTAACAATCAACCTTAAAATTAGTAACACATCCATGGCCACATTGTGAGGTTACTGCAACTATAGAAATGTCTTCCTATTGTCACGATCGTTGTATTGAAGAGACCAAAGCGCAGCGTGGTGTGAATGCATGATTTAATGATAAGACGGAAAAACTAAGTACACTAAACAAACTAACTAACTAACCAGACAACCGCGACCGCTATAGAAAATGAGTGCTAACATGCAACATCACATAGACAATAACTCACCAACCACAACACAAACAGGCTGCCTAAATATGGTTCCCAATCAGAGACAACAAACACCTGCCACTGATTGAGAACCATATCAGGCCAAAACACATAGAAATATTTTTATTTTACTAGGCAAGTCAGTTAAGAACAAATTCTTATTTTCAATGACGGCTAGGAACAGTGGGTTAACTGCCTGTTCAGGGGCAGAACAACAGATTTTGTACCTTGTCAGCTCAGGGATTTGAACTTGCAACCTTTCGGTTACTAGTCCAATGCTCTAACCACTAGGCTACCCTGCCGTCCCAAATAGACAAACTAGACATACAACAGAATGCCCACTCATATCACACCCTGACCAAACAAAACATAGAAACAAACAACGCAAATCATGGTCAGTGTGACACCTATGTAATCATATACAGTGTGTTTGTTCAAGATAGCATGAATAGGTCATTGCAGGTCAGGTGGAAATCTTCACAATTCCTGTAATAATCTGACCAGAATCTCCCAACAGTATTGATCACTTTTTAATGTAATACTTTTAATGTAATCTCAACTGTAATCCAGGTCATTTGGTTCTAATAATAGATGAAGCACAGAGATTTTTATTTATTTTTATATTTCACCTTTATTTAACCAGGTTAGTTAGTTGAGAACAAGTTTTAATTTGTCACTGCGACCTGGCCAAGATAAAGCATAGCAGTTCCACACATACAACAACACAGAGTTACACATGGAATAAACAAAAAATACAGTCAATAACAAAAAGTCTATATACAGTGAGTGCAAATGAGGTAAGTTAAAGAAATAAATAGGCCATGGTGGCAAAGTAATTACAATATGGCAATTAAACACTGGAAAGGTAGATCGGCAGAAGATGAATGTGCAGGTAAAGATACTGGGGTGCAAAGGAGCAAAATAAATAAATAAATACCAGTATGGGGATGAGGTAGGTAGATAGGCTGTTTACAGATGGGCTATGTACAGGTACAGTGATCTGTAAGCTGCTCTGACAGCTGGTGCTTAAAGCTAGTGAGGGAGATGTGAGTCTTCAGCTTCAGTGATTTTTGCAGTTCATTCCAGTCAGTGGCAGCAGAGAACTGGAAGGAAAGACGACCAAAGGAGGAATTGGTTTTTGGGGTGACCAGTGAGATATACCTGCTGGAGCGCGTGCTACGAGTGGGTGCTGCTATGGTGACCAGTTAGCTGAGATAAGGCGGGGCTTTACCTAGCAGAGATAACCTGTAGCCAGTGGGTTTGGCGACGAGTATGAAGCGAGGGCCAGCCAACGAGAGCATACAGGTCGCAATGGTAGGTAGTGTATGGGGCTTTGGTGACAAAACGGATGGCACTGTGATAGACTGCATCGAGTTTGTTCTGTAGAGTGTTGGATGCTATTTTATAGATGACATCACCGAAGTCGAGGATCGGTAGGATGGTCAGTTTAACGAGGGTATGTTTGGCAGCATGAGTGAAGGATGCTTTGTTGCGATATAGGAAGCCGATTCTAGATTTAATTTTGGATTGGAGATGCTTAATGTGAGTCTGGAAGGAGAGTTTACAGTCTAACCAGACACCCAGGTATTTGTAGTTGTCCACGTATTCTAAGTCAGAGCCGTCCAGAGTAGTGATGCTGGACGGGCGAGCAGGTGCGGGCAGTGATCGATTGAATAGCATGCATTTAGTTTTGATAAAGCAATTTGTTGTATAAATAAATAACATATCTGACATTGTATTTCCATTTGAGCTTTTCTGTCCTTTTAAGTGGTTGAAGTGCAGGGATAGACATTTGGGTGACAACTTTTCCATTGTAATTTGGTTGTGCTTTTAGATGGTTGATAGAATAGTGATTGGACATTGGAAATTCAACAACATTTTAGCTGTATTTTTGAGTGAGTGAATCTCATTTATCCAACCTCTTACACCAAATTTGACCCAATTATCCAGGTTGAAGTGATGTGGTGTGCTCAGTGGGTAGTGAAGAGTAGTCTACACCAAAAATGGCTTCTCTATTTTGGAAGACAGGAAAGAGGAAAAACAGACCCAGGTGGCCCAAACAAAGCTTTAAAGCTTCTGTCTGGTATCTCATGTCGCTCTGCTACCAATTGTCCAACACATTTTAATCTTCTTTGTTGACAACATCACACTAAGATATTGTTCTTCACACGTACAGTCAACCACATGCCCAAACTCACTCAGATATTGAGTTCTTCACACTAAAGCTGATGTCATACGAAGCAACCCGGATGCAATTTATGTCCACCTGTCACCCTCAAACTGCCTGCAACATAGTTGCATTGAATCATCACGAAATAGAAACTGACTGGATACAATGTCCAGCCAGTAAGCACAAACAAGTTTACATGACTCGTCTTATCGTTGCGTTTGTCATGTTTATTTTCTATTCATTTTTAAACTTTGACCTCTTTTTCGTGATATCCTATTGGTAGTACAGACTCTGGAGCGGCGAAGGTCGAGAGCCATGCGTCCTCCGAAACACAACCCTGCTAAGCTGCACTGCTTCTTTACACAATGCTTGCTTAACCCGGAAGCCAGCCGCACCAATGTGTCGGAGGAAACACTGTACACCTGGCAAACGAAGTCAGCTTGCATGCGCCCAGTCCGCCACAGAGTCGCTAGAGCGCAATGGGACAAAGACATCCCGGCCGGCTAAACCCTCACCTAACCAGGACGATGCTCATCCAATTGTGCGCCACCTCATTGGTCTCCCGGTCATGGCCGGCTGTGATACAGCCTTGGATCGAACCTGGGTCTGTAATGACGCCTCAAGCACCATGATGCAGTGCCTTAGACCGCTGCGCCACTCAGGAGGCCTAATAGATGTCATTTTATAAGTGAACTCAGACTTTTCCCTGTCCAGTTTCAACTGAAATTGTACAACAAGAACTGCACTAGCTAGCTTAGCTCGTCGCTACCTTGGTTAGCTAGCTAGCTGTTGTTAAACATGGTTGGTAAATAGGCAACATTTTGGCTAGCTACATTTTACAGACAGAATTTTGTCTATATCAATGCTGTTACAATTACCAAACATTTGGATAAACAAATCATTTATGAAAAATGATGTGATGTATGAAAGGATTGCAGGTTCTGTTTGAATTGCTTTGCCTTTGTGTATCAGCAAGGTCGCTAGAGATGTCACAGCTTGCAATTTGCTGCAACAGAAAGTGTCCAAATTGATTCGACAGGCGTCGCACAGGCAGCCCAATTCTGATATTTTTCCCACTAGTTGGTCTTTGACCAATCACATCAGATCTATTTACACCAGATCTTTGTCAGAGCTGATCTGATTGGTCAAAAGACCAATTAGTGAAAAGAATATCAGAATTGGGCTGCCTGTCTAAACGCAGCCGTAGAGTAATCCCCATGGTGTTTCATCTCCATTGTGTGATGTGATGAACAAAAATAGGTGGTTCTTTCATGTATTAGGTCTAGCCTTATAAATACCCTGCTGACAAACACAGCTGTACAAATACATTGTCCCCAAATACCCTCAGTAATGACAATGCATTGTTCCCAGACACCTTCAATTAGGACAATTGTACACAAACACCCATGGAGAACATATCCTAATGAAATAATAATAACAGGCAGGTGTTATGTACCGCCCATCCCACCCTTGTGTTGCTTAGTTACAATGTGTGGCAGAGGGAATGCAACATGTTAAGTATTTGATAAGCATTTAATGCGCATCTGAATGACAGAGGAGCTGTGGAATGTGATACCATGGGACATTGCTCTGGTCCCTCCACCCCTTTAGAACCTATTAATAATGTTCTTTGTCCTCAGTGTTCTGTTGTTGTTGAGGCAGACACTGTGGCTTTGGAAATATGGTCTGTTGTTGTTGAGGCAGACACTGTGGCTTTGAAATATGGTCTGTTGTTGTTGAGGCAGACACTGTGGCTTTGGAAATATGGTCTGTTGTTGTTGAGGCAGTCTGCTTTGGAAATATGGTCTGTTGTTGTTGAGGCAGACACTGTGGCTTTGGAAATATGGTCTGTTGTTGTTGAGGCAGACACTGTGGCTTTGGAAATATGGTCTGTTGTTGTTGAGGCAGACACTATGGCTTTGGAAATATGGTCTGTTGTTGTTGAGGCAGACACTATGGCTTTGGAAATATGGTCTGTTGTTGTTGAGGCAGACACTATGGCTTTGGAAATATGGTCTGTTGTTGTTGAGGCAGACACTGTGGCTTTGGAAATATGGTCTGTTGTTTTGGAAATATGGAAATATGGTCTGTTGTTGTTGAGGCTTTGGAAATATGGTCTGTTGTTGTTGAGGCAGACACTGTTGGTTTGGAAATATGGTCTGTTGTTGTTGAGGCAGACACTATGGCTTTGGAAATATGGTCTGTTGTTGTTGAGGCAGACACTATGGCTTTGGAAATATGGTCTGTTGTTGTTGAGGCAGACACTATGGCTTTGGAAATATGGTCTGTTGTTGTTGAGGCAGACACTATGGCTTTGGAAATATGGTCTGTTGTTGTTGAGGCAGACACTGTGGCTTTGGAAATATGGTCTGTTGTATTTGAGGCAGACACTATGGCTTTGGAAATATGGTCTGTTGTTGTTGAGGCAGACACTAAGGCTTTGGAAATATGGTCTGTTGTTGTTGAGGCAGACACTAAGGCTTTGGAAATATGGTCTGTTGTTGTTGAGGCAGACACTATGGCTTTGGAAATATGGTCTGTTGTTGTGAGGCAGACACTATGCTTTGAAATTGGTTGAGGCAGACACTATGGCTTTGGAATTAAACTAATTAGACAATCTAAAACACATACAGCCAAACACCAATGCATTGACACAAACACATTGTTGATGTGGGCACAATGACTTTGACATTTCTGAATAATAACATAATCTGTCTATGAAATTATCCCCTCTCAAATAAGTATTTTGACAATTAAAAGCATATATTTTGACAATTAAAAGCATATACAGCCACACACAATGCAATGAACACAAACAAACAAATCTCTATTGTGGTATTTAATGGCAAAATTATCCAGGAGAGCTAACACATTGCAAAGTGAGGGTGTTAAAACTAATACAAATTTGATGAGAGAGAGAGATTTTTTTTTTCAAGGATGTGGTTTGATGTCTCTAGCTTTAATGGTTAGAGTTACTGTCAGTAGGTTATTCTATGCTAATTAATGCACGTTTATATTTTTATAGTTGATAAACGTTTTAAAGAATTTGAAGTTAGGATAGCCTGAACATGAGAAAGTTGGTTTGGTGTCTCTAGCTTGAATGATTTAAACCCCATAAGGAGACATCCTCATCTGCTGCTGAAATCTAATTAGCATAATAGAACACATTTAATAATCTGTCAGTTTCAACTCAGATCTGTTTTGTGCATTGGATGACAGTCTCAATTTATCACACCAGGAACACTTCTGCATCTGCTGTGAAAGGTGACAGAGCTAGAGAGGTGTTTATCAGACCAGGAGACATCTCATCTGCTGTGAAAGGTAACAGAGCTAGAGAGGTGTTTATCAGACCAGGAGACATCCCATCTGCTGTGAAAGGTGACAGAGCTAGAGAGGTGTTTATCAGACCAGGAGACATCCCATCTGCTGTGAAAGGTGACAGAGCTAGAGAGGTGTTTATCAGACCAGGAGACATCCCATCTGCTGTGAAAGGTGACAGAGCTAGAGAGGTGTTTATCAGACCAGGAGACATCCCATCTGCTGTGAAAGGTGACAGAGCTAGAGAGGTGTTTATCAGACCAGGAAACATCCCATCTGCTGTGAAAGGTGACAGAGCTAGAGAGGTGTTTATCAGACCAGGAGACACATCCCATCTGCTGTGAAAGGTGACAGAGCTAGAGAGGTGTTTATCAGACCAGGAGACATCCCATCTGCTGTGAATGGAGACAGAGCTAGAGAGGTGTTTATCAGACCAGGAGACATCCCATCTGCTGTGAAAGGTGACAGAGCTAGAGAGGTGTTTATCAGACCAGGAGACATCCCATCTGCTGTGAAAGGTGACAGAGCTAGAGAGGT
>NW_025746914.1:0-40000 GCF_021184085.1 Oncorhynchus gorbuscha
ATTAAATACAATACAAGCAGAAGATGGGGAGGTGGTTGACAAGGCTGGTCTTGTAGTAGAGGCTGTACTTCCTGGATAGTAGTTGAAATGAGAGTGACCACTTTTCATTGGTGAATACTGATGACATCACAGTACAGAATGGATCCACAACTCACTCTGTGTTGCCTGTAGAGTTCTCTACTCCATCTGTTACATATTTCTCTACTCCAATGTCTAGAGCACTATTGTTGAATTTATTATGGATTTATTATGGATAAATGAATAAACAATATCCCCATTTTAAATAGAATTGTGTCTAGGTAAATTTATACTCTGTATGTTTAATAGACAATATGAGTTCATAAGAAGAAATTGTGTGACAGGAGAAAGGAGTAATAAAATGTTAAAGAACACCATTCCAACTGGGCAAGAACAAATGGGTTGTGGACTGTGTAAACACATAAGGTCGTTAGCCTATGGTTGACCCAACCTGAAACTTAGCTCTGGGGTTTTTAGATTAGGCAGTGAGTGCATTCCTAGGGTTTCTGTTAATTAAACCTGTCATTTCAGTGGTGATCGATAATGTTGAGGGGTTAAAAGTTATCTGGGAGTGTGTTAGTAAGTCAGAATGAACTTTTCACCTTACTTTGTCCTGCCGAGTGGGGGGGGGGTTCGGGTAAGACAGTGAAATGATGTCATGATCTGTATTTAAACTGATGCATGTGTTTTACATTTACATTTACATTTAAGTCATTTAGCAGACGCTCTTATCCAGAGCGACTTACAAATTGGTGCATTCACCTTATGACATCCAGTGGAACAGTCACTTTACAATAGTGCATCTAAATCTTAAAGGGGGGGAGGTGAGAAGGATTACTTTATCCTATCCTAGGTATTCCTTAAAGAGGTGGGGTTTCAGGTGTCTCCGGAAGGTGGTGATTGACTCCGCTGTCCTGGCGTCGTGAGGGAGTTTGTTCCACCATTGGGGGGCCAGAGCAGCGAACAGTTTTGACTGGGCTGAGCGGGAACTGTACTTCCTCAGTGGTAGGGAGGTGAGCAGGCCAGAGGTGGATGAACGCAGTGCCCTTGTTTGGGTGTAGGGCCTGATCAGAGCCTGGAGGTACTGAGGTGCCGTTCCCCTCACAGCTCCGTAGGCAAGCACCATGGTCTTGTAGCGGATGCGAGCTTCAACTGGAAGCCAGTGGAGAGAGCGGAGGAGCGGGGTGACGTGAGAGAACTTGGGAAGGTTGAACACCAGACGGGCTGCGGCGTTCTGGATGAGTTGTAGGGGTTTAATGGCACAGGCAGGGAGCCCAGCCAACAGCGAGTTGCAGTAATCCAGACGGGAGATGACAAGTGCCTGTTTTGAGTGGCAGCGCGCTCCGAGAATAAATTCTATTACCTATTATTTAAAGACTGGTCTGCGTCTATTTTATGCAAACAAGAAATCTTACAAATTCTCATAAAATAGATGAAGGGCTTTCAATTGATGAAAGCACATTGTCATAATTAAATTATACTAACACTAGACAAGCAGTACTTCCTATTAATGTATTAATATGTTTGGGCCTGTTTTTACATGACCAGTCTTATACTGTTGTGGAGTACTGCTGGTTGTCCTGACAGGAATTAGAGAAGTTACACCAGAACTGTCTGAAAAACATATAATCTTTCTGGACCCAGTCTCAAACCCTGACACTGCAAGAAAAACACAGTACCCAGTTCTATGTATCCAGAGGACAGATAAAACATTTACTATATCTGCACACATCATACAGATGGGAGTATTTTACCTGGGAGAGTAGAGATGACATCATCACTATCAGTGGTCTTTTCTTCTATATCTTTTTCAGTAGGAGATGAACATCCTCTTTTAGTTTATTAAATAACCCATCATCATCATCATCAGACACAGCAGTAGGATTCAAATCAATCACTAATATCACAAATACCAGGAGAATGAATCAGATTTGATATGAACTTTAATATCATCACAGATCTTGTGAACTTATTCAGATTATAGGAACATAACAAGAACACATACCTGAGAATGTGGAGGTGAAGTCAATGGAGATCTTCATGTTTCCCTTTTCAGTCAGTGTGCACGTCCACTTCCTGTTGTTGTCCTCCTTCTGGAGTGTCACAGTCAGAGTGATGTCACAGGAAGAATCCTGTGTGACCTGGGCTTTAGTACCTGTTTTAGGGCCCCAGCTGAGACTAAATCCTGACCGGCACGTTCCATGTTGCGTATCGGTGAGCAGAGAACACCGTAATGTCATTTTAACATTAGGCTTCAGATCTGTCACTGCTGTGGTAGAGGAGACTGAGAAAGAGAAAAAGGTATACAGTATTTGTTGGTTGTTTTCACATTACATATGATTATTAACACCACACTTATACACAGTGACATTTACACTCTGATTTAAACAGTAATACTCACTAGTTAGAACAGACAGATGAACAGGAGCATCACCTCCATGTTTTGGTCCAGTCTCTTTAAGGTATTGTTGACAGGTGTAGAGTCCAACATCCTCAGCCCTGACATTGCTAACATGTAGAGAACAGTTAGACCCTAAACTCAGTCTCTCTGCTCTCTCTTTCTGGACAACTTTGATCTTCCCCAATGTGACCTCTTCAATATTACCAGTAGATCCATCTCTGTTATAGATCCATGTAGTAGAGGAGCAGTCTGGATGAACCACATTGTTACACGGCAGACTGACATCATCTCCCACTCTGGAGAACATAGAGAGAGTTTCTCCACTGACACCTGGAAGGAGTATGACATCAGATAATTATTAACTGGTAATACAGATGACATTATATTTCATAGGTATTCTTATTGATATTCTTCAGTGTGAATAATAGTGTAATATACTGTCTATTATATAATAGTGAAGATAAGAGTAAACAGATACACAACAGAAATGTCATCATAATATTAGTCAAATGTAAACTGAACTAGTTTGGCCGTGTGAAATAAACGTGTTCTATGATCTCTAATGACATATTCTTACTCTCTCTCCTCTGTCTTACCTGTTAGAAGGTACAAAACGGTCACAAGCAATCCCAAAAATGATTGAGGGACATCAGCCATGATCCCCTCTCTCTCTCTCAGGTCTGTCTCTGTGTCTATCTCTCTCTCTGTCTCTCTGTCTCTCTCCGCTCTGTTTCTGTCTCTTTCCTCTTTCAGAGTGTCTCAGCGCTATGAGTTTCTCACCATACAGCAGCATCTCTATTCATCACTATAGCATCACTTCCTCAATGTGGTCATGGTTTTAGTCTAGTTTCTGACACCTTGGTGAGAATCCTCCAGCTCACCAGCAGTTGAAGGATGTCATGACTGTCCTGATCAGGTCAGGTTACAGGAGAACACAACCCTACAGATTATCTCTCAAACCCAACAGAGGAGGAGAGATCTAGGGGTCTGAAGATGTGGGGGTTTTATGGCCCCTCACTCCCCTGGTAAATCTCAGGCTACAGACAAATTGCTTTATCCTGTTACTATGGAGAACCAGCCTCAGAACATTAAACATGAAATAAGGGGACTTTGGAACAATGGTTTTTTACTTCAGCCACAATGGTGGTCATGACGATAGATGGAATATGAAAATGTATGTCATTTTTGTTCTGTTATTAAAGGTTAATAGATGACGTTATTATGAAAACATTGTAATGTGAAGGGTTTTCCTAGTATATGTCTGATGTTTATACATTGCACGTTGTATGGAAAATATAAAAATCAAAGAGAATGTTTTGGGGAAGATGAAATGTTAAGGTAGTCTAAAATTGGATTTGAGTAAAATCTGGACCTTGCCTCATTAACTTGGTACGCCCAGAGAATTGCCCTAAAGGCGGCTACGCCCACTTCTGACCCAAGGGCATAATACCTGTGAGTATAGAATTTACATGAGGACTAAGTGACCCCAGCTGCAGCAGGGCCTGAAAAAGTCAACGAACCCAGAACGCAACGCAAGCTTGAGGACAAAGAAATATTTTTCTACCCAAGCTACGGATGAGTAGCTGTGTCTAAGCGGGTGAATTCAAGTTGAACCACCTAGATACCATCGAATCGTGGTATCTAAAGGGTTTCATTCCTATGCTGTGAGCTCTGAGCTACAGAGCTGTCTGTCCTCAGAAGACCACTTCCAGAGAAAAGGGTGAGGGTACAGACTCCTAAGCCAAAAAGGACACTGACACCGGGAGGACGAGCAGGGAGGTGCGCAGGAGAAGTGCGTCATCGAACAGCTGAACGGTCCACGCAGAGAATCCTCGGAGATCATCCCCACGTAATTACATCATTATATTCTGACCCATAAGAGCGGCAGTTTGGGGCAAGGCTAGGGTTAGAATAGCATAGCTGACAAATTCACCCAAATGTATATTTCTCTTGTGTACTTTATTTTTTCTCTCTCTTTTGAAATTCGACGTTCAGAACGAGATTGTTAGAGGCAACTGGTTAATTAGCAGCTGTTGTAAAATTGATATTCTGATACTCTTTGAGTTGATTTGGGAAATAGAAACTGAATAAAAAAATAGTTTTCCCATGGTGCCCCAGGTTAATGAGTGAATAATTGCTTGATTCAGTTAATCACGTAATTAGAAACTTGTAATCATTCGATGAGCAACAGTCGTCACATTAACTAATACAACGTCACGACACGGCCTTCTTCACATATATGAGAGTCTGTATTAGTGATGCAGGGATTTGGCATTAATGTGGTCATATTCAAGTGGTGGTCGGTGCCGTTTAATTGGATGATTCATTCATATTCCAGTCACCCAGCTCAGTGTAACATTGATAAGTTTATGCTACTACATGATACTAGAATGAATACACCCCTCATCACATGCAAATACAGGTCACATTCATCGTAGCCATAAACAAACAGCATGATCACTTTGCTTGTTAATTCCTTCTCACATCTCGACTCTCCTCCTCTCACCTTTACCCTTCGCTTGTGGGATCCAGTGCAAAACACCTCAGCTGTCTGTGACCAGACGACTAAACACTTCCAAGCCAAACCTTCATATCATAACCGCTGACAATTTGTCAGTTCATGCTGCAAGAGCTCTGATAGGTTGGCGGACGTCTTTTGGAAGTTGTCATAGTTACTGTGGAAGAGGGTGAGTACGATAAGCCTCTTAGGCTTTGTATGGAAGTCAATGTGCCCAGAGGAGGGTGGAAACTAGCTGTGCTCCAGCTACACCATGGTGCTACCTACCCTATAGAGTGCTGTTGAAGCTACTGTAGACCTTCATTACAAAACAACTGGTGACGTGAATATTTTTAATTTAGTTGTATCTAAAAATATTTACTTTTTCATTAGTGTTTTATGAAATTCACAATTCCTCCCCTTGCTCCTCTGACGAGGCTCCACTGTCATATTCATTTGAATGGTTAATCAGACTTGGCATTTCTCCACTCCTCTCATTCTGTGTACATTCTAATTGTATCTAAATAGTTTACAGGACGGAAATAAGTCAAATGACATAGTCAAGTGACATAGTCAACACGTCAACATGACATATCAGTGTAATCAAGTCTCTTGTCTCTCCAGTATTTGAAGTCATTCAGAGATGCTGCTGCCACATTATTGGCACTTCCTACAACTCCCTCCCAAGGCCTTCAAAGTGCTCCTGCACAACCACCAGTCCTCTGAACAAGTGTCTAACCCCTACACAGTTCAGTATGATCTGAGGAGTTCAATGTAACACACTGCACTACCAGACACCACAGATCATTCACAAGAGCTCTCAAACTATTCAAATGGTTTTCTCCATCACTAAAGACATTTAATATTACTATTTATTTATTTGGTGGTGTCTATTTGTTGTGTGACTTTGATGACCCACTGTCCGTATATTAAGGCAGATTCTACCTGTTTGTGTATGACATCACATGTTATGTATGTTTCTACATATGTACCAATATGTTGTAAACCTGTCAAGGACTGAAGTGGACATCCAATCACGCTCCTGTAATACCAGGGTATATTCCTCTTACCAGCTTATTGAAGCAGCATATAACTGTGTTTGTAAAGAATCAGTATAAAAAAGGACAGATGAGTGAATTTCAAATGTTAGAGAGGTTAATGTAACTGCAACCAATGATGTAGATATAAACAGAATAATGAATATTAATGTCTATATCTGCAACTGGTCCTTCTTTCAGTGGTTATTTCAGCTCAGACCTCTTCTGTTTTTCTGAGACTGAGCAGAGAGAGAGAGAAATAAGTCATTGTGATGGGTTGTCTTTTAATTTTACCACAGAATATTACTTCACCCTAAAAATAACACAGCTGATCATTTCACACCTTCAAAGGAGTAGAAAACAACACAAAGATACCGTTGGAACAGTGGACTGTACTGTTTGTATGGGAGTTGACATAGAGACACTGTTTTGGGGGTTTTACTAGATGGTATACAGCTATGGATGGAAATACATTTCTCGTAGCAGGTTAGGAGAACGTACAGAGCAGGTTAGGAGAATTAGGATACGTTTGGGAAAGGGGTTAGGGTTATCTTAAATAATCTCCAAACCTGCTGAGAAAAGTCACTTCCATCAATAGCTGTACTCCTTCTAGTTACAACCTGCTTTTGGCTGTTGAGTTTGATGTATATGTAAATATTTCCATTGTTATAAATGTGAATGTAACTGCAGTTAATGATGTACATAAACAGAATAATAAGTATGTCTATGTCTGCAACTGGTCCTTCTTTCAGCGGTTATTTCAGCTCAGACCACTTCTGTTTTTCTGAGACTGAGCAAAGAGAGAAATAGATAATGAGAGAAGGAGAGAGGAGAGGAGAGTAGAGAAGATGAGAGGTGAGTACAGGAGAGAGTAGAGGAGAGAGAGGAGAGCAGAGTAAAAGAAAGTAGAGGAGAGAGAGAGGAGATGAGCGTAGAGGAGAGATGAAGGCAGAGGAGAGAGGAATGTAGAGGAGAGAGGAGAGCAGAGGAGAGAGGAGAGCAGAGGAGAGAGGAGAATAGTGGAGAGAGGAGAGTATAGGATAGAGGAGAGTATAACAGAGTAAAGGAGAGAGGAGAGGAGAGGAGAGGAGAGGAGAGGAGAGGAGAGGAGAGGAGAGGAGAGGAGAGGAGAGGAGAGGAGAGGAGAGGAGAGGAGAGGAGAGGAGAGGAGAGGAGAGGAGAGGAGAGGAGAGGAGAGGAGAGGAGAGGAGAGGAGAGGAGAGGAGAGGAGAGGAGAGGAGAGGAGAGGAGAGGAGAGGAGAGGAGAGGAGAGGAGAGGAGAGGAGAGGAGAGGAGAGAATAGAGAGGAGGATGAGAGAGGAGTGGAGGGGAGAGAGGAGAGTACAGGAGAGAGGACAGTAGAGGAGAGAGCAGAAAGGAGAGGAGAGAGGAGAGTAGAGAGGAGAGGAGAGAAGAGGAGAGCGAAGATTAGAGGAGAGAGTACAGGAGAGTGGAGATTAGAGTAGAGGAGAGGAGTGTAGAGGGGAAAGCAGAGTAGAGGAGAGAGGAGAGGATAGGATAGGAGAGCAGAGTTGAAGAGAGAGGAGTGTAGAGCAGAGGAGTGGAGAGGAAAGAGGAGGAGAGAGGAGAGCTTGATATATGAGAGGAGAGTACTGGAGAGAGTAAAGTAGAACTGAGTACAGGAAAGGGGAGAGTAGAGGACAGAGGGGAGAGGAGTGAGGAGAGGAGAGAGGATAAGAGAAAGGAGATGAGGAGAGAAGAGGAGTGTAGAGGGGAGAGCAGAGTAGAGTAGAGTAGAGTAGAGTAGTAGAGTAGAGTAGAGTAGAGTAGAGTAGAGTAGACTAGAGGAGAGGAGAGGAGGAGAGGAGAGGAGAGGAGAGGAGAGAGGAGAGGATAGAGAGGAGAGGAGAGGAGAGGAGAGGAGAGGAGAGGAGAGGAGAGGAGAGGAGAGGAGAGGAGAGGAGAGGAGAGGAGAGGAGAGGAGGAGAGGAAAGGAAGATAATTGGATAGGATAGGAGAGAAGAGTTGAAGAGAGGGGAGTGTAGAGCAGAGGAGTGGAGAGGATAGAGGAGAGAGGAGAGTAGAGAAGCGCAAAGATTATTTTAATTTTTATTTTTTATTTCACCTTTATTTACCCAGGTAGGCTAGTTGAGAACAAGTTCTCATTTGCAACTGCGACCTGGCCAAGATAAAGCATAGCAGTGTGAACAGACAACACAGAGTTACACATGGAGTAAACAATTAACAAGTCAATAACACAGTAGAAAAAAATGGGCAGTCTATATACAATGTGTGCAAAAGGCATGAGGAGGTAGGCGAATAATACAATTTTGCAGATTAACACTGGAGTGATAAATGATCAGATGGTCATGTACAGGTAGAGATATTGGTGTGCAAAAGAGCAGAAAAGTAAATAAATAAAAAACAGTATAAAAACAGTATGGGAATGAGGTAGGTGAAAAAGGGTGGGCTATTTACCAATAGACTATGTACAGCTGCAGCGATCGGTTAGCTGCTCGGATAGCTGATGTTTGAAGTTGGTGAGGGAGATAAAAGTCTCCAACTTCAGCGATTTTTGCAGTTCGTTCCAGTCACAGGCAGCAGAGTACTGGAACGAAAGGCGGCCAAATGAGGTGTTGGCTTTAGGGATGATCAGTGAGATGCACCTGCTGGAGCGCGTGCTACGGATGGGTGTTGCCATTGTGACCAGTGAACTGAGATAAGGCGGAGCTTTACCTAGCATGGACTTGTAGATGACCTGGAGCCAGTGGGTCTGGCGACGAATATGTAGTGAGGGCCAGCCGACTAGAGCATACAAGTCGCAGTGGTGGGTGGTATAAGGTGCTTTAGTGACAAAACGGATGGCACTGTGATAGACTGCATCCAGTTTGCTGAGTAGAGTGTTGGAAGCCATTTTGTAGATGACATCGCCGAAGTCGAGGATCGGTAGGATAGTCAGTTTTACTAGGGTAAGCTTGGCGGCGTGAGTGAAGGAGGCTTTGTTGCAGAATAGAAAGCCGACTCTTGATTTGATTTTCGATTGGAGATGTTTGATGTGAGTCTGGAAGGAGAGTTTGCAGTCTAGCCAGACACCTAGGTACTTATAGATGTCCACATATTCAAGGTTGGAACCATCCAGGGTGGTGATGCTAGTCAGGCATGCGGGTGCAGGCAGCGATCGGTTGAAAAGCATGCATTTGGTTTTACTCGTGTTTAAGAGCAGTTGGAGGCCACGGAAGGAGTGCTGTATGGCATTGAAGCTCGTTTGGAGGTTAGATAGCACAGTGTCCAATGACGGGCCGAAAGTATATAGAATGGTGTCGTCTGCGTAGAGGTGGATCAGGGAATCGCCCGCAGCAAGAGCAACATCATTGATATATACAGAGAAAAGAGTCAGCCCGAGAATTCAACCCTGTGGCACCCCCATAGAGACTGCCAGAGGACCGGACAGCATGCCCTCCGATTTGACACACTGAACTCTGTCTGCAAAGTAATTGGTGAACCAGGCAAGGCAGGCATCCGAAAAACCGAGGCTATTGAGTCTGCCGATAAGAATATGGTGATTGACAGAGTCGAAAGCCTTGTCGAGGTCGATGAAGACGGCTGTCTTTCATCGATGGCGGTTATGATATCGTTTAGTACCTTGAGTGTGGCTGAGGTGCACCCGTGACCGGCTCGGAAACCAGATTGTACAGCGGAGAAGGTACGGTGGGATTCGAGATGGTCAATGACCTGTTTGTTGACTTGGCTTTCGAAGACCGTAGATAGGCAGGGCAGGATGGATATAGGTCTATAACAGTTTGGGTCCAGGGTGTCTCCCCCTTTGAAGAGGGGGATGACTGCGGCAGCTTTCCAATCCTTGGGGATCTCAGACGATATGAAAGAGAGGTTGAACAGGCTGGTAATAGGGGTTGCGACAATGGCGGCAGATAGTTTCAGAAATAGAGGGTCCAGATTGTCAAGCCCAGCTGATTTGTACGGGTCCAGGTTTTGCAGCTCTTTCAGAACATCTGCTATCTGGATTTGGGTAAAGGAGAACCTGGAGAGGCTTGGGCGAGGAGCTGCGGGGGGGGCGGAGCTGTTGGAGAGGAGAGAGTAATGGAGGAGAGAGTAATGGAGAGTAGAGGAGAGTGGAGAGTGGAGAGTGGAGAGTGGAGAGTGGAGAGTAGAGGAGAGAGGAGAGGAGAGGAGAGGAGAGGAGAGGAGAGGAGAGGAGAGGAGAGGAGAGGAGAGGAGAGGAGAGGAGAGGAGAGGAGAGGAGAGGAGAGGAGAGGAGAGGAGAGGAGGAGGGAGAGGAGAGGAGAGGAGAGGAGAGGAGAGGAGAGGAGAGGAGAGGAGAGGAGAGATTAGAGCAGAGTAGAGTGAAGAGGACATAGGAGGGGAGAGCAGAGAGGTGAGGAGAGTATAGGAGAGAAGAGAGAGGAATGGGAAGCAGAAGAAAGAAGAAAGGAGAATAGAGGAGGGAGGAGAGGAGGGGAGACAGGAGAGAAGAGGAGAGGAGAGTACAGGAGAGTAGAGGAGAGTAGAGCGGAGGAGAGGAGAGGAGAGGAGAGGAGAGGAGAGGAGAGGAGAGGAGAGGAGAGGGTTAAGGATTGTAGAGAGAGGAGAGGAGATGAGAGTAGATGAGAGAGGAGAGTTGAGAAGTGTAGAGGGCAGAGTAGAAGAGAGGGGAGAGAAGAGAGGACAGGATAACAGAGGAGATAGGAGAGTACAGCATAATAGATTAGAGTAGAGCAGAGGAGTGTTGATGTGTGTGTATAGACTAGTGTCCTGAATGAAGACTCAGCATTGTCTCCTTGTCTTCTTCTCTTCTCCTGTATTCTCACTTCTGTTATAAAGACATGAAAAAACACTGGAAAAAGAAATGTAAAGTTCATTTTCAGAGGAACAAACAAGAAATAAACACGAATAACATTCAACACTTGGTCAAGTGGTATGAATACACTACTTGAGTTTAAAAAAAATTACAATTGAATTCCACTTTGAATAGCAGATGGTGGAGCTTTTCTTCTGCAGGGGAGCCTGTTTAATATGTGGACAATAGTTTTTGTGAAATCCCGGTACTCGTCTGGTGGTCCTGCATCCTCATTCAGAGCAGATAATAGTCTGGCTGGAACAGACTCATCATGGCTGGTTTCCCCTATGTGGGCGAGTGTGTAGTAAAACCCTGTGTGTCATCAGCAGCCTAAGACTGGTAACGTCATACATACGTCATACATACATATTCATACATATTTATAGGAACTATTGTCTAGTGAGACAAGGCTTTTAGAGATTACAGTGGAGGAAAACTGTACAGGCTTTTCACTCTATAACTTTACAGAGTGAGTTAGTAAATATGTTGTGCACTGTTCTGTCATGCTGGACTCACCTCTGCTAATGTCACATTCTGACCTTAGTTCCTTTATTATGTCTTTGTGTTAGTTTGGTAGGGGCGTGAGTTGGGGTGGATCTATGTTCTTTTTTCTATGTAGTATTTATGTGTTTGGCCTGGTATGGTTCTCAATCAGAGGCAGGTGTCGTTCGTTGTCTCTGATTGAGAATCATACTTAGGTAGCCTGTTCTCCCCATTTTAGTTGTGCGTGATTGTTTTCTGTCTCTGTGTCGTTACCAGACAGAACTGTTTCGTTTTCGTTCATTCTCCTTGTTATTTTGTTTTTTTGGTGTTCAATGTTAATAAATTATTGTTATTAAAAGTACCTATCTGCATATTGGTCCGATCTTTCCAACTCCTCCTCAGAAGAGGAGGAAAACCGTTACAGCTAATCTTGTATGTTTTCTATTACTATCCAGGGAGGAAGGCCTCAACTGCAGGACCGTCTTCCCCACCTTATTCTGGTATTGTATATTATAATATTTCAGTTCTATGGTAGATTATATGAGTGGTACAGCATTGGGCCAAAGTCAGATGTATTGCCTTGGTCAATACACTGAGCATTGATTTCTACAGTGCCTTTACAATACTACCTGCCCTCCAGGACACCTACACCACCCGATGTCACAGGAAGGCCAAAAAGATCATCAAGGACAACAACCACCTGAGCCACTGCCTGTTCACCCCACTATCATCCAGAAGGGGATGACAGACCCAATGTCTAGCCACTTTAATAATTAATAATTGGATGTAATAAATGTATCACTAGTCACTTAAACAATGCAACTTTATATCATGTTTACATACCCTACATTACTCATCTCATATGTATATACTGTACTCTATACCATCTACTGCATCTTGCCTATGCAGATCGGCCATTGCTCATCCATATATTTATATGTACATATTCTTAATCATTCCTTTACACTTGTGTGTATAAGGTAGTAGTTGTGAAATTGTTAGATTACTTGTTAGATATTACTCCATGGTCGGAACTAGAAGCACAAGCATTTCGCTACACTCGCATTAACATCTGCTAACCATGTGTATGTGACCAATAAAAGCTGATTTGATTTGATTTGTTCGTACCCCTTGAACTTTTCCACATTTTGTTTTGTTACAGCCTGATTTCAAAATGGATTTCAAAAAAGAATAATTCTCACCCATCTACACACAATAATGACAATGTGAAAACCAATTTGTATTTTATTTTAGCAGGTTAAATGAAAAACAGAAACGTCTCATTCACATGAGTATTCACACCCCTTAGATATGACACTCCAAATTGAGCTCAGGTGCATCCAATTTCCTTTGATCATCCTTGATGTCGCTACAGCTTGATTGGAGTCCTCCTGTGACCAATTAAATTGTTTGGACATGATTTAGAAAGAAACACACCTGACTATATAAGGTCCACAGTTAACAGTTAATATCAGAACAGGAACGATACCATGAAGTCTAAGGAACTGGCTGTAGTTCTCTGATATATAATTGTAATGAGGCATATACTGCATCTGAAGAACAGAATAAAAACATTTCTAGAGTGTTAAAAGTTTCCAAGTGCACAGTGGTCTCAATAATTGGGAAACTGAAAAAATATGGAACTACCCGGACTCTGCCTAGAGCAACTGTCAGAGCAACTGGGCAAGAAGGACCTTGGTCAGGGAGGTGACCAATACCCAATGACCACTCTGAAAGAAATATAGAGTTCCTTGGCTGAGATGGGAGAACCTTCCAGAAAGACAACAGTCTACAACACTTCACCAGTCTGTGCATTATGGAGGAAGTGGCCAGTCGGAAGCCACTCCTTAGAAAAATGCACATGAAAGCAAGCCTGGAGTTTGAAAAAAGGTTTGAGAATGAATCAGAACATAAGGAAAAATATTCTGTGGTCTGATGAAACAAACATGTTACTATGTGGCCTGACCCAGACGTGAATAACATTGAAAATCTGTGCTGTTTACTGCAACTCCCCATGTAACTTAACAGAGCTTTGAGAAAATATGCAGGCATACCCAAGACCACTCAAAGCTGACGCAGACATACCCAGGACCACTCAAAGCTGACGCAGACATACCCAAGACCACTAAAAGCTGACGCATACATACCCAAGACCACTAAAAGCTGACGCATACATACCCAAGACCACTAAAAGCCAGTACAGACATACCCAAGAACACTCAAAGCTGATACAGAAATACCCAAGACCACTCAAAGCTGATACAGACATACCCAAGACCACTCAAAGCTGATACAGACATAATCAAGACCACTCAAAGCTGATACATACATACCCAAGACCACTCAAAGCTGATACAGACATAATCAAGACCACTCAAAGCTAATACATACATACCCAAGACCACTCAAAGCTGATACAGACATAATCAATACCACTCAAAGCTGATACAGACATACCCAAGACCACTCAAAGCTGATACAGACATAATCAAGACCACTCAAAGCTGATACATACATACCCAAGACTACTCAAAGCTGATACAGACATAATCAAGACCACTCAAAGCTGATACAGACATACCCAAGACCACTCAAAGCTGATACAGACATACCACTCAAAGCTGATACAGACATACCCAAGACCACTCAAAGCTGACACAGACATACCCAAGACCACTCAAAGCTGATACAGACATACCCAAGACCACTCAAAGCTGATACAGACATACCCAAGACCACTCAAAGCTGATACAGACATACCCAAGACCACTCAAAGCTGACACAGACATACCCAAGACTAGTCAAAGCTGATACAGACATAATCAAGACCACTCAAAGCTGATACAGACATACCCAAGACCACTCAAAGCTAATACAGACATACCCACGACCACTCAAAGCTGATACAGACATACCACTCAAAGCTGATACAGACATACCCAAGACCACTCAAAGCTGATACAGACATACCCAAGACCACTCAAAGCTGATACAGACATACCCAAGACCACTCAAAGCTGATACAGACATACCCAAGAACACTCAAGGCTGATACAGACATACCCAAGACCACTCAAAGATGACACAGACATACCCAAGACCACTCAAAGCTGACACAGACATACCCAAGACCACTCAAGGCTGATACAGACATACCCAAGACTAGTCAAAGCTGATACAGACATAATCAAGACCACTCAAATCTGATACAGACATACCCAAGACCACTCAAAGCTGAAACAGACATACCCACGACCACTCAAAGCTGATACAGACATACCACTCAAAGCTGACACAGACATACCCAAGACTAGTCAAAGCTGATACAGACATAATCAAGACCACTCAAAGCTGATAGAGACATAATCAAGACCACTCAAAGCTGATACAGACATACCCAAGACTACTCAAAGCTGATACAGACATATCCAAGACCACTCAAAGCTGACACAGACATACCCAAGACCACTCAAAGCTGACACAGACATACCCAAGGCCACTCAAGGCTGATACAGACATACCCAAGACTAGTCAAAGCTGATACAGACATAATCAAGACCACTCAAAGCTGATACAGACATACCCAAGACCACTCAAAGCTGAAACAAACATACCCACGACCACTCAAAGCTGATACAGACATACCACTCAAAGCTGATACAGACATACCCAAGACTACTCAAAGCTGATACAGACACAATCAAGACCACTCAAAGCTGATACAGACATACCCAAGACCACTCAAAGCTGATACAGACATACCCACGACCACTCAAAGCTGATACAGACATACCACTCAAAGCTGATACAGACATACCCAAGACCACTCAAAGCTGATACAGACACACCCAAGACCACTCAAGGCTGATACAGACATACCCAAGACCACTCAAAGCTGACACAGACATACCCAAGACCACTCAAGGCTGATACAGACATACCCAAGACTAGTCAAAGCTGAACACTCAAGGCTGATACAGACATACCAAAGACCACTCAAAGATGACACAGACATACCCAAGACCACTCAAGGCTGATACAGACATACCCAAGACCACTCAAAGCTGACACAGACATACCCAAGACCACTCAAGGCTGATACAGACATACCCAAGACTAGTCAAAGCTGATACAGACATAATCAAGACCACTCAAAGCTGATACAGACATACCCAAGACCACTCAAAGCTGAAACAGACACAATCAAGACCACTCAAAGCTGATACAGACATACCACTCAAAGCTGATACAGACATACCCAAGACTACTCAAAGCTGATACAGACACAATCAAGACCACTCAAAGCTGATACAGACATACCCAAGACCACTCAAAGCTGATACAGACATACCCACGACCACTCAAAGCTGATACAGACATACCACTCAAAGCTGATACAGACATACCCAAGACCACTCAAAGCTGATACAGACATACCCAAGAACACTCAAGGCTGATACAGACATACCCAAGACCACTCAAAGCTGATACAGACATACCCAAGAACACTCAAAGCTGATACAGACATACCCAAGACCACTCAAAGCTGATACAGACATACCCACGACCACTCAAAGCTGATACAGACATACCACTCAAAGCTGATACAGACATACCCAAGAACACTCAAAGCTGATACAGACATACCCACGACCACTCAAAGCTGATACAGACATACCACTCAAAGCTGATACAGACATACCCAAGAACACTCAAAGCTGATACAGACATACCCACGACCACTCAAAGCTGATACAGACATACCACTCAAAGCTGATACAGACATACCCAAGACCACTCAAAGCTGATACAGACATACCCAAGACTAGTCAAAGCTGATAGAGACATAATCAAGACCACTCAAAGCTGATGCAGACATACCCAAGACCACTCAAAGCTGATACAGACATACCCACGACCACTCAAAGCTGATACAGACATACCACTCAAAGCTGATACAGACATACCCAAGAACACTCAAAGCTGATACAGACATACCTAATACCACTCAAAGCTGATACAGACATACCCAAGACCACTCAAAGCTGATACAGACATACCCAAGACCACTCAAAGCTGATACAGACATACCCAAGACCACTCAAAGCTGATACAGACATACCCAAGAACACTCAAAGCTGATACAGACATACCTAATACCACTCAAAGCTGATACAGACATACCCAAGACCACTCAAAGCCGATACAGACATACCCAAGACCACTCAAAGCTGATACAGACATACCCAAGACCACTCAAAGCTGATACAGACATACCCAAGACCACTCAAAGCTGATACAGACATACCCAAGACCACTCAAAGCTGATAAAGACATACCCAAGACCACTCAAAGCTGATACAGACATACCCAAGACCACTCAAAGCTGATAAAGACATACCCAAGACCTCTCAAAGCTGATACAGACATACCCAAGACCACTCAAAGCTGATAAAGACATACCCAAGACCACTCAAAGCTGATACAGACATACCCAAGACCACTCAAAGCTGATACAGACATACCCAAGACCACTCAAAGCTGATACAGACATACCACTCAAAGCTGATACAGACATACCCAAGAACACTCAAGGCTGATACAGACATACCCAAGACCACTCAAAGCTGATACAGACATTCCCAAGAACACTCAAAGCTGATACAGACATACCCAAGACCACTCAAAGCTGATACAGACATACCCACGACCACTCAAAGCTGATACAGACATACCACTCAAAGCTGATACAGACATACCCAAGAACACTCAAAGCTGATACAGACATACCCACGACCACTCAAAGCTGATACAGACATACCACTCAAAGCTGATACAGACATACCCAAGAACACTCAAAGCTGATACAGACATAACCACGACCACTCAAAGCTGATACAGACATACCACTCAAAGCTGATACAGACATACCCAAGACCACTCAAAGCTGATACAGACATACCCAAGACTAGTCAAAGCTGATAGAGACATAATCAAGACCACTCAAAGCTGATGCAGACATACCCAAGACCACTCAAAGCTGATACAGACATACCCACGACCACTCAAAGCTGATACAGACATACCACTCAAAGCTGATACAGACATACCCAAGAACACTCAAAGCTGATACAGACATACCCAAGACAACTCAAAGCTGATACAGACATATCCAAGATCACTCAAAGCTGATACAGACATACCCAAGACCACTCAAAGCTGATACAGACATACCCAAGAACACTCAAAGCTGATACAGACATACCCAAGACCACTCAAAGCTGATACAGACATACCCAAGAACACTCAAAGCTGATACAGACATACCTAATACCACTCAAAGCTGATACAGACATGCCCAAGACCACTCAAAGCTGATACAGACATACCCAAGACCACTCAAAGCTGATACAGACATACCCAAGACCACTCAAAGCTGATACAGACATACCCAAGACCACTCAAAGCTGATACAGACATACCCAAGACCACTCAAAGCTGATAAAGACATACCCAAGACCACTCAAAGCTGATACAGACATACCCAAGACCACTCAAAGCTGATAAAGACATACCCAAGACCACTCAAAGCTGATACAGACATACCCAAGACCACTCAAAGCTGATAAAGACATACCCAAGACCACTCAAAGCTGATACAGACATACCCAAGACCACTCAAAGCTGATACAGACATACCCAAGACCACTCAAAGCTGATACAGACATACAACTCAAAGCTGATACAGACATACCCAAGACCACTCAAAGCTGATACAGACATACCCAAGACCACTCAAAGCTGACGCAGACATACCCAAGACCACTCAAAGCTGATACAGACATACCCAAGACCACTCAAAGCTGATACAGACATACCCACGACCACTCAAAGCTGATACAGACATACCACTCAAAGCTGATACAGACATACCCAAGAACACTCAAAGCTGATACAGACATACCCAAGACCACTCAAAGCTGATACAGACATACCCAAGACCACTCAAAGCTGATACAGACATACCCAAGACCACTCAAAGCTGACGCAGACATACCCAAGACCACTCAAAGCTGATACAGACATACCCAAGACCACTCAAAGCTGATACAGACATACCCACGACCACTCAAAGCTGATACAGACATACCACTCAAAGCTGATACAGACATACCCAAGAACACTCAAAGCTGATACAGACATACCCAAGACCACTCAAAGCTGATACAGACATACCCAAGAACACTCAAAGCTGATACAGACATACCTAATACCACTCAAAGCTGATACAGACATACCCAAGACCACTCAAAGCTGATACAGACATACCCAAGACCACTCAAAGCTGATACAGACATACCCAAGACCACTCAAAGCTGATACAGACATACCCAAGACCACTCAAAGCTGATACAGACATACCCAAGACCACTCAAAGCTGATAAAGACATACCCAAGACCACTCAAAGCTGATACAGACATACCCAAGACCACTCAAAGCTGATAAAGACATACCCAAGACCACTCAAAGCTGATACAGACATACCCAAGACCACTCAAAGCTGATAAAGACATACCCAAGACCACTCAAAGCTGATACAGACATACCCAAGACCACTCAAAGCTGATACAGACATACCCAAGACCACTCAAAGCTGATACAGACATACCACTCAAAGCTGATACAGACATACCCAAGACCACTCAAAGCTGATACAGACATACCCAAGACCACTCAAAGCTGACGCAGACATACCCAAGACCACTCAAAGCTGATACAGACATACCCAAGACCACTCAAAGCTGACGCAGACATACCCAAGATCACTCAAAGCTGATACAGACATAATGATCTGCGGCTCTACCCTCTGGAGAGCCTTTCGGTTGTGGGCGGAACAGTTGCCGTACCAGGCGGTGATACAGCCCGACAGGTTGCTCTCGATTGTGCATCTGAAGAAGTTTGTGAGTGCTTTTGGTGACAAGCTGAATTTCTTCAGCCTCCTGAGGTTGAAGAGGCGCTGCTGCGCCTTCTTCACAACGCTGTCTGTGTGGGTGGACTAATTCAGTTTGTTCGTGATGTGTACACCGAGAAACTTAAAACGTACTACCTCTCCACTACTGTCCCGTCGATGTGGATAGGGGGCTGCTCCCTCTGCTGTTTCTTGAAGTCCACAATCATCTCCTTTGTTTTGTTGACGTTGAGTGTGAGGTTACTTTCCTGACACCACACTCCGAGGGCCCTGACCTCCTCCCTGTAGGCCGTCTCGTCGTTGTTGACCATTGACTCAAACAGCTCTATAATCCTCAAACCAGTTTCTAAAGACGGTTGACATCTAGTGGAAGCCTTAGGAAGTGCAACATAACCAATGCTGCCACAGTGAAAGTCACAAACAGTAGTTACAATGGCCCAAATAAGACAAAGGGACAGGGAGGGAAACGGAATGGAAGAAAATCAACAGAGGCCTGTTTTAGGTGTGGTGTTGAGGGTAATTGGAAAAGGGATTGTCACGACTTCAGTGGTGACAATCTTGGATTATTACTCAGAACTGTGTCCTGCGCCTGACTCTGCATTTATAACATTTTACCAACGGCCTCACAGGGATTGTAGGGTGGTACTGGAACCTGCTACTTTGGAAGGAAATGCAGCTGTAAAGCATTTGCATCTTTGTCAAAAGAGCAGAAGCAAACCCTCTTAAAAGCAGCAGGACAGGAACATTTTGCGTAGCAGTGCATGGCCTCCGGTCGATTAATAGTGGTTCATAGAGATGACAGTTTTTATGTGAACGGAGACGTAGGTCACGTCTCACACAACTTTCTAATAGATACAGGCGCTCAAATATCACTAATTCCAGTCAAAGAAAAAATGGCTGAATTTTCAACGGAAAAGTTTAACGTTCAGCGGGGTAACAGGGGCACATTCTATGGCGATACAGCGATTACCTATGTCATTAAACCTAGGACCAGTGACAATACCAGGATCATTTTACATGGCTACGGGAATAGAACCGATTTTGGGGTTGGATAATTTCTGAGAGATGCCGGGGGAATGGATTCTGAAAGGTAACAAATTACAATTGGCAGTGAGAACGGTGAAGCCGACCAATTGTTGTTTCAGGACCATCCATTGTGGGAAAAGACGTATTAGATTGTGGGCTAATCAAAGGTTGCAAGCCTGTTGTGGTTGAGGGAGAACCACCGCCACCAATGAATACCCTATTAAACCAGAGGCTGAGAAATCAGTGGCGGAGGACCTTCCAATATTACTTGAACGTGGCATAATGATCTGCGACTCGATGCAACAGCTCTTTATACCCAGTAAAAAAAGGACTAAAATGGCATATTACTTTGGATTTCTGTGGCATAAACAAAGATGTTGTGAAAATCACACCAGTGTTAGCAGGTTTGGCAGACCTACTGGCATCTATTCCCTCAGACTATTTTGGTCTGTTCCGGTGGCTGAGGAGTCACGACACTGGTTCGGGTTCCCTTGCCAGGGGGAGCAATTTACGTGGGCTAGAGTACCAATGGGATTTACAAATAGTCCCACTTGGTATCATTCTGCATTGAAACAATCGTTAAAAGGGTGTACATTTGAAGGTCCTGTGTTGGTACAGTATGGGGATGATTTGTTATTAGCGTCAAAAGACAAAGAAACTCATAAGCGAGACCTCACCACATTGGTTGACACGTTGGCGGACCAGGGTCATAAAGTATCTTATGAGAAAGCACAACTTCCAAAGAAAGAGGTAACCTATTTGGGGGTGTCGATTTCTAAGGGAAGGAAACACATTACTCAGGATCGGGTAGAAATCATGCATTCTTTGGCACGGCCAAACACTCCTTGCACACTCAGGAAAATGTTAGGAGTTTTCAACTATGTTAGACATTTTATTCCGTCATTCTCTGAAATTGCAGAGCCACTTACAGAGTTGACAAAAAGGGGGAAGGGTCCCCATGAGTCGATAGAGTGGAATCAAGAGTGTGAGGAAGCGTTTGTCGAGTTAAAGAAGCAATTGTGTCAAGCGCCAGCATTGGGATTGCCAAACCTAAAATGACCTTTTAAAAGTTTTGTTCATGAACAAGAAGGACATTGTAGCGCGGTGGTTACGCAAAATCATGGGGGTAGAGAGAGACCAGCAATGTACTGGAGGAAATCGCTAGACTCGCAAAAGGAATGTCACCGTGCCTTAGGGGGTTACAGACGACTGAAATGGTGTTGCATAACACAGCTCCCATTACAATGGATCAAAAAGAAGATTTGTATGTTCCACACTCAGTAGCAACCACAGTGAACAGCATGAAAGTACAACATGGTACTAGTGTGAGATGGACAAAATGGGAGTTAATGATAAATGGGTCAAATCTACAATTTCATAAGATCGGTGCTTTGAATCCTGCGTCGTTAATGCCGTTACCTGGGAAGGTGAATCGCATACATGTAACCCAGATCAGATTACTCCAAAACTTAGGCCTGATTTGCAAGAGAAAGCATTAGAATCGGGACAAGTATTGTATACAGATGGCTCTAGTTACATGACCACAGCAGGGAAGAGAGTTACAGGTTACGCTGTGTGCGGCGACAGAGGAGTAGTCAAGGCTGGCCCAATGTCAGCCTCGGTGTCAGCCCAGGGGGCGGAGATACAAGCACTCGGTGTCTGCCCAGGGGGCGGAAATAAATGCACTCGGTGTCTGCCCAGGGGGCAGAGATACATGCACTCGGTGTCTACCCAGGGGGCAGAGATACATGCACTCGGTGTCAGCCCAGGGGGCAGAGATACATGCACTCGGTGTCAGTGTAGGTTGTAGGTGTAGGTTGTCGGAAGGGGAGAATGTAACAATACACACGGATTGTCGGTATGCATGGTACATTGTGGTCACAACGGGGCATGTTAACAGCGACAGGAACACCAATTAAAATGGACTAGATGTAGAGGCATTATTAGAAGCATGTCAGTTGCCTAATAAATTAGTGATGAAATGTGAAGCTCATATCAGTCGCACAGATAAAATAGCCATAGGTAATCGTAGAGCAGACAAAATTGCTAAAGCGGCTGTCTTGGTGAGAGAAAGTGTTAGAGAACCATATGTAAATATTGTGAATACAAAGGCTGGGATTGTGAGTCTAATAGATTTACAGCAGCAAACTAACAAGAAAGTAGACAGTGAAGGGTTATGGTATAACCCTACCACTGGAAGGCCCGTGGCGTCAAGTGGGATACATGTTACTCTTTCTGAAATGTATCTCATCAATCGGCTGTGAACATGTACTCTCATGACGTGGTGGGAAATGGGGGTGTAAGGAACATTTTGGGACTGGGTTAAAAGGTGTGTGATTTGTGCCCAACATAATATTGCACCAGCAATGCCTACTCCTGCCCGACAGCAACCCCATGCCGGAAGGACCATTCACATCATTGCAGATTGACTTTATAGGGCCACTCCCTCGAAGCAGGGAGAAGACCCATGCATTGGTGGTGGTGGACAGATTTTCAAGAATCCACAGAATCAGCAAACTTTGTGGCACAAACTTTGTTGAGGGAGGTGATACCGAGATGGGGCTTATTTCGGACATTAGATTCTGATCAAGGAAAGCATTTCACTTCTAAAGTGCTACAAGCGGTATGTAAGGCTTTGGGATTCTCCCATGCTTTTCATTGTCCATATAGACCGCAAACGTCAGATTCTTTCGATTAATGATAAATTGGTCAAGACTTTAGGAAAGACTGGGTTACGAATTTACCCAGTGTACTGATGTCAATCAGAGTGTCAACTAACGCCACTACTGGACTCACGCCACACGAAGTGGTGACTGGCAGACCGATGAGGGTTCCAGGGGCTATTATTTACATGTCACAAATGAGTGATTTGGCAATAATGGGAGAATCTATGTTGTCATATTGTCAGAAAATGACCCATGCATTGCAGTGTGTATATTCCCAGGTGAAAGCAGCACATGAGGAGCAGGCGCCAGGGGATAATCAAGAGCATGGGCTGACACCTGGAGATCGAGTGTACATCAAAATCCACCAGGCGCGGGTGTTGGGGCGGCGTTGTTCGGGACCACACACCGTACTACTAACTGCACCCGCAGCGGTGAAGACCACAGCCTCTCCTCGGTGGGTTCACACTTCTCACATGAAGTGAGATCCCGCAGCATAATGGGTGGGCTAGAAGTCGCCATGATAGCTGAAGCGGAGTTAAAGAGAGAGAGAAAGAGTAGAGTCCACTGTAGACAAGCAGTTGGGGTGGGTCTGGGAGCGATTTGAATCATCAACATTGTAGTGTTGGTTGCTCTGATGGTTAATGAACCATGTAAAGATGATAGATTGACTATTAACATAGAATGGGTTGCCAATATGAAGACACGAGAATGCATTGGGGTAAAGTCGATACTAACGCTACGACTACTAGACAGGTAGGTCACTTATCATGATGATATAGTGATATGGATGGAGCCACTTGATAACAGAACTAGCACATTGGACGTAGGTTGTTCTAAACAAGGTGTGGTTTTATTACAGACAGGAGTGTGGAAGGAATGTAATACTACTGAGAGTTTACAAAACAAATCTAGATTTTCTCTGTTGCCACAGATAGACGTCATGTGCCAGGGTTCCAGATCAGCTGAAGCTCAGTTGATAACTTTCAGATTAATTTTACCCAAACTTAAAACATTTCAGAAGGTTGGTAGCGTGGACACAACCATTGCTGACGATGAAGCAGCAAAGGATAGTGTGGGGGAAGTATCTATCTCATAAAAGGAGGTTGTATTCACCAGTAATGTCCTTTACTACAGCAACTAAGGGAGTGAAGTGGCCAGGGAATGTTTTGGACACCAGTAGACCACGAACCTGGGGAAAGATAGCTTGTTGGGGTAATTATCCTAAGGGGGGAATATGGGAACCGGACTATTCTTACTGTCAAGTGACAGGGGGAAGACGATGCATATGAGCAGATGAAAGCATACTTACAGACTCATTTAGGGCCTGAACTAGTGACAGAGACAGACATACATCAATGTAGATGGTATGATGGAGGGGTTAAGGGTCAGTCCTACAGAGTTTTAGTTGCAGATTCTGGTAGGACCGATATCAGTGCATTCTATGGGGTCCCAAAAACCAAAACATTAATGTGACAGGGAATTGGGAGAGCAGAATTTAATGACTGGGGCGGAAGTTTGTGTGGGTCGTAAGTTAAGGAAGTGGGTACTAGAGTCTCTGGGGAATGATACCACTCCTCTATGTATATTGGTACAGGAAATAGCTGTTAGGAAAGGAAGGACGGTGTGGTAGCTTTATCAGAATTCTTTAGGTAACATTGATAAATAAGATGTTTTTTTTGTATGCTTATGTGGGAAAGTTACTTGGGCCCAGAGAGTGGAGAGGTCGGGACTTTTCTGTGAATGTGTCTGTAACTATTCCTAAACCATGTGAAGGGATGGTGTGATTAATGGGGAACCAGTTAGGTTGGCTCCACAATGTGTGTGCCAGTCACTCCTCTCTGTAAGCTTGTCCAGGAGGGATTGTATTTTTTATGGGAGTATCTAGAAATTGACAATTGATATATGCCATTGGATAAAGTAATGTTTTGGTCCTAAATGGTACCAATAACGAGATAGGAACTTTGTCTAAGAGGGCAAATTGAAGGATAATTTATAGCTAATGCTGTCTGGCTGTAGGATACTCATTTTCTCTGGTAAAAGGTTCTTTGTGTAATGTTCCTAAGATCTGTTATTTGTCATGTGAGTTTAGATGGGTGTGTCTTTGCTATAAAGGATCTGTTGCCATTATGTTGACACTCTCAGATAATTAATTTATAGACACTGAATTGATCTGAGAGTCACATGGTTGTGGTGAAGCTCATATAATTAAAGATGGACTTTATGATAACTCTGACTTGTGTGTGGTTTGCTCTCTCATGATTTGGTAATACAGGAAATTTCCACGACAACGGCTAGTTGTGTACAATATAGGGACTATTATGAAGAGGAAGTGAACGTTACACATACCCATATAATGCTGAAATTAGCAGAGAAAGTGTTGTCAACTTTCAGAAATGAGTTTGTCACAGAAGGCATAACACTTGAAAGAATAGCAACTGACCCCTGTATACAGGAGGCCACATTGCCAGAAGGGAAGTTTGCTGTGATAATAGCATCACATCTCCTGCAGAGTGTGATTAAGAAACATGTGACTCAGAGTTTTGTACGGTTGGAAACTCTTCCGGCGCCACTAATCTCTCCCACATTTCTGACAGCTAGTAAACACTTGACATACCTCCCAGTAGATTAGGACTGAACCACAGTAAACGGAAAGTGTCAGAAGGTGGCTGCTTATCAACCATTGGGACCCAAAGTCTACACTGTAACAAGAGTGTTTCCAAACGGGTGGGGGGTAGACCGGCCTTGGGATGAGAGATGTGTACCTAACTTGAGCACAGGGATGTATTATCCGCAGGTACCCACTGTAGGAGAACACAGGAGGTCATTGGAGATGTTGGTGGCTAGAGACCAAGGGATGAACTGGGAAACAGGTAGGGGGTACCTGAAAGGTTCAGTCCTAGAACTATCAGTAAACCACGAAGACAATAGGAGAGCAGGAGACAAATTCCAAGCAATAGTTATTCTCACAGCAGTCGCTGTAGGGACAGTAACTGAAGGAGCTGTAAGGACAGTGACAGAAGGAGCTGTAAGGACAGTGACAGAAGGAGCTGTAGGGACAGTAACAGAAGGAGCTGTAGGGACAGTAACAGAAGGAGCTGAAGGGACAGTAACTGAAGGTGCTGTAGTGACAGTAACAGAAGGAGCTATAGGGACAGTAACTGAAGGAGCTGTAGGGACAGTAACAGAAGGAGCTGTAGGGACAGTAACTGAAGGAGCTGTAGGGATAGTAACTGAAGGAGCTGTAGGGACAGTAACTGAAGGAGCTGTAGGGACAGTGACCGAAGGAGCTGTAGGGACAGAAACTGAAGGAGCTGTAGGGACAGTAACCGAAGGAGCTGTAGGGACAGTGACTGAAGGAGCTGTAGGGACAGTAACAGAAGGAGCTGTAGGGACAGTAGCAGAGGGAGCTGTAGGGACAGTAACAGAAGGAGCTGAAGGGACAGTAACTGAAGGAGCTGTAGGGACAGTAACAGAAGGAGCTGTAGGGACAGTAACTGAAGGAGCTGTAAGGACAGTGACAGAAGGAGCTGTAGGGACAGTAACTGAAGGAGCTGTAGGGACAGTAACAGAAGGAGCTGTAGGGACAGTAACAGAAGGAGCTGAAGGGACAGTAACTGAAGGAGCTGTAGGGACAGTAACAGAAGGAGCTGTAGGGACAGTAACTGAAGGAGCTGTAGGGACAGTGACCGAAGGAGCTGTAGGGACAGTAACTGAAGGAGCTGTAGGGACAGTAACCGAAGGAGCTGTAGGGACAGTGACTGAAGGAGCTGTAGGGACAGTAACAGAAGGAGCTGTAGGGACAGTAACAGAAGGAGCTGTAGGGACAGTAACAGAAGGAGCTGAAGGGACAGTAACTGAAGGAGCTGTAGGGACAGTAACAGAAGGAGCTGTAGGGACAGTAACTGAAGGAGCTGTAGGGATAGTAACTGAAGGAGCTGTAGGGACAGTAACTGAAGGAGCTGTAGGGACAGTGACCGAAGGAGCTGTAGGGACAGTAACTGAAGGAGCTGTAGGGACAGTAACCGAAGGAGCTGTAGGGACAGTGACCGAAGGAGCTGTAGGGACAGTGACCGAAGGAGCTGTAGGGACAGTGACCGAAGGAGCTGTAGGGACAGTAACTGAAGGAGCTGTAGGGACAGTGACAGAAGGAGCTGTAGTGACAGTGACAGAAGGAGCTGTAGGGACAGTGACCGAAGGAGCTGTAGGGACAGTAACTGAAGGAGCTGTAGGGACAGTGACCGAAGGAGCTGTAGGGACAGTAACTGAAGGAGCTGTAGGGACAGTGACCGAAGGAGCTGTAGGGACAGTACCTGAAGGAGCTGTAGGGACAGTAACTGAAGGAGCAGTAGTAGTAGCGCAGGAGGCTATAGTGACTGTATGGATCTGGAATACAGCGCAAATGAGGGGCATTGTGAGATATGCGTCAGGAGTAGTGTTAGTAAAAGCAGGGGTTACTTTGGTGATGTTGTAGAAATATCATGTGCTGAGGGCATTGAATGAATACACAGTGTTGAGCTACCTCAAGATGAGGTAAAACTGATTAAGGCTACCGCACGTATATATGGGGTGGCTATGGAGGTAAATGATGAGGAGCAAAGTGAGAATGACATGGCTTGGGAACACCTCTTGGATCCTGTAGTCTGACGGGGAAAACTGGGTGTAAGAATGAGGAAGCTTTTTAGCGCTTCCATTTTTGCCAAGCCCAGCAGAAAAGTATCCTGAAGACATATTCAGGCTAAGAGAGAGTGGGAATTGTCATGTTATCAAACTTTAAATTGTCATTCATATATAATATCCTGTTACCTTCTTTCCTGTGGAGCCATAAACTGTAAGGAGGAAGAGTGACTTAAGTCGGATGCATTTAAACTGTGATCTTAAATGTTTAGTTGTCTGATTACAGCTGTACATAACCTTTGGGGATGATTGTGTGGTGGAGTGTGGTGTCAGGAAAATAACCTCACACTCAACGTCAACAAAACTAAGGAGATGATTGTGGACTTCAGGAAACAGCAGAGGGAACACCGCCCTATCCACATCGATGGAACAGTAGTGGAGAGGGTAGAAAGTTTTAAGTTCCTCGGCATACACATCACAGACAAACTGAATTGGTCCACTCACACTGACAGCGTCGTGAAGAAGGCGCAGCAGCGCCTCTTCAACCTCAGGAGGCTGAAGAAATTCGGCTTGTCACCAAAAGCACTCACAAACTTCTACAGATGCACAATCGAGAGCATCCTGGCGGGCTGTATCACCGCCTGGTACGGCAACTGCTCCGCCCTCAACCGTAAGGCTCTCCAGAGGGTAGTGAGATCTGCACAACGCATCACCGGGGGCAAACTACCTGCCCTCCAGGACACCTACACCACCCGATGTTACAGGAAGGCCATAAAGATCATCAAGGACATCAACCACCCGAACCACTGCCTGTTCACCCCGCTATCATCCAGAAGGCGAGGTCAGTACAGGTGCATCAAAGCTGGGACCGAGAGACTGAAAAACAGCTTCTATCTCAAGGCCATCAGACTGTTAAACAGCCACCACTAACATTGAGTGGCTGCTGCCAACACACTGTCATTGACACTGACCCAACTCCAGCCACTTTAATAATGGGAATTGATGGGAAATGATGTAAATATATCACTAGCCACTTTAAACAATGCTACCTTATATAATGTTACTTACCCTACATTATTCATCTCATATGCATATGTATATACTGTACTCTACATCATCGACCGCATCCTTATGTAATACATGTATCACTAGCCACTTTAACTATGCCACTTTGTTTACTTTGTCTACATACTCATCTCATATGTATATACTGTACTCGATACCATCTACTGTATGCTGCTCTGTACCATCACTCATTCATATATCCTTATGTACATATTCCTTATCCCCTTACACTGTGTATAAGACAGTAGTTTTGGAATTGTTAGTTAGATTACTTGTTGGTTATCACTGCATTGTCGGAATTAGAAGCACAAGCATTTCGCTACACTCGCATTAACATCTGCTAACCATGTGTATGTGACAAATAAAATTTGATTTTTGATTTTGATTAAACTTGGTTAAAGCTTCTCTAGTGAGTTATTTACTCTGAAAAATAAGAACCCAGCAATATATATTTATTTATTTGTTAATCCCAGCCCACGTCCCCGCAGGAGGTCTTTTGCCTTTTGGTAGGCCATCATTGTAAATAAGAATTTATTCCTAACTGACTTGCCTAGTTAAATAAAGGTTAAATAAAGTAAAAATTCCTACACAGCTTATAGAAGCAGCACAACTGTGTTTGTAGCTAAAAGGTCTAAAAAGGGAAAGAGTTGAGAAAGGTTATGTGTTTACAAACTAAATATACACAACATTTCCTCTAAAGGCTGATATCCCACCTTGGTAATGGAGGGAATTTTAAATGTTAGAGAGGTGAATGTAACTACATCCAATGATGTAGTTGTACACAGAGGAATTCATATTAATGTCTATGTCTGCAACTGGTCCTTCTTTCAGTGGTTATTTCAGCTCAGACCACTTCTGTTTTTCTGAGACTGAGCAGAGAGAGAGAGAAAAATATGTTCATTGGTTGTCTTTTGACCACAACATCTTACCACACCCTAAAATAACATAGCTGGTCATTTCACAACTTCAAAAGAAGTAGAAGAAAACAAAATCTTGACGTATTTGCATTTTGCAACAACAACACAAAGATACCGTGGAAACAGTGGCCTGTACTGTTTCTATGGGGATTGTCATAGAGACACTGTTTTGGGCGTTATTACTAGATTGTTTTACTAGATGGTATACAGCTATGGATGGAAATACATTTCTCGTAGCAGGTTAGGAGAACGTGCATAGCAGGTAAGGGGAATTAGGATACGTTTGGGAAAGGGGTTAGGTTTATCTTAAATGATCTCCTAACCTGCTAAGAAAAGTCACTTCTGTGCGTTGCTGTACTCTTTCTAGTTACAACCTGTTTTTGTCCCCATCAAAACCCAAAATATAAGATGTATTACTCTGCTGTTTGTAAACAAACAGGCTATATAGCCTCAAAACATGGTTAAAGTCCCACTGCAGTCAAAAACGTTAATTCTGGTGCTTTATATATTTCCACACGATAAGGTTGACATAACAAGGCAGTAAATGAGATAATAGACTAATAAGAAAGAGAGTTCCAAACCTCTCTGCCAATAACAGCCCATTTTTAGCTCTCTGTGTTGAACCATTTTCTAATGTGACCAACAGGCCTGGAACCCTGCTTCTTCTTTAATGCCAAATATCACTCCTCCATGTACACTTGGTAAGATGTTATAATATATTATAAAACCTTATTCACATGATTTGGATGGTCTACTTTAAATAACCAAAGTTGTCTTTCACAAATGTAAATTCTTGGGGTTGGTTTTTCTGAGGAGACGTTTTTCCTCAGGTCCAGAACACTAACTTCTTCCTCAGGATAAATTTGTAGCAGGCTGTTGGACTAGATTACCAGAACAAAATCAAAATGTTATATGATGATTCAGCCACGTCTCACAATTCGTTCTTGAGTGGATGGTCAGGGGACATAATTATAAATCATTTGTAGACTCCAAATTGACTGCAAGAAGCCCAAAAATATTTAATATTTGACTAAAACATAATAATTTAAAACCTTGCTTACGACACGATTACACGTACTTATCTCCCTAATATGTGTGGGAATACTTTGGAACAGATTTCCAAAATTAAAATCACTTGGAGCTAATTGTCTGGTTTTTTAAAAGTATTTTATGTCCCAAACAATTCAAAAGGAAAACGTTTTTGTTTCTCAGAACACTTGGGGGCCAAATAAAATCTGCCAAATTCAGCCCATGGGCCACCAGTTGGGGAACCCAAGTCTAGTGGCAGTTTTATGACACAATCTTTACATTCACATATTCTGATCTTCAGATAAGTGAACTGAAATGGAGTCAGGTTATAAACAATAATTTAACCTGTCTTGGGCAGGGGGTGGTATTTTCACATCCGGATGAAAAGCGTGCCCAAATTAAACTGCCAGCTACGCAGGGCCATAAGCTAGGACTTGCATATAATTCGTAGATTTGGATAGAAAACTGTTAAAATAATGTCTGTGAGTATAACAGAACTGATACGACATGCGAAAACCCGAGGAATATTTAACCAGGAAGTACTATTATTTTGAAAGGCTGTTTTTCCATTGAAAGCCTATCCACCATAAAAAGACTTAGAACCCAGTTCACAATCTCTATGGCTTCCCCAGTCTTTAGGCATTGTTTCAGGCTTTTACTCTGAAAAATTAGGGAGATACACTGATTTCAATGAGAGGACAGTGAAAATTTCCAGACATGAAACAAGCACGCATTTCTTGTTTACCTTTTCCATTGACGAAGCTTTTGTCCAGTTGAAATATAGATTATTCATGACAAAACCTGAGGAATGATTTTAAACATCGTTTGACATGTTCCTACCTTATTTTATTGGACTTTTTTGACTTTTTCGTCTTGGTGTTGAGAGCGCGCATTGTGCCTTTGGATTTCTGAACTAAACGCATCAACAAAACGGAGGTACGGAGGTATTTGGACATAAAGATGAACATTGTCGAACAAACATTTGTTGTCTAACATTGAGACCTGCGAGTGCCACCAGATGAAGATCATCAAAGGCAAGTGGTTAATTTTAATGCTATTTCTGACTTTTGTGACACTCTCCTTGGTTGGAAAATGGCTGTATGGGTTTCTGTGGCTAGGAGCTGACATAATCGCAAAGTGAGCTTTCGCCGTAAAGCCTTTTTGAAATTTGACAGCGGTTGCATGAAGGACCAAATGTCTAAATGATAGAAAGTACTATGTCTGTAAGACCGTAAAACAGCCGCTAGAAAGGTAATTCAACTCACAGACCAGCAGAGATATGCACCTTTTAATACAGTCATTAACCTGTCTGGTACAAGTGGGACGCTAGTGTCTCACCTCGACAACAGCCAATGAAATTGCAGGGCGCCAACTTGAAAATAACAGAAATCCCATAATTAAAATTCCTCAAACATACAAGTATTTTACACCATTTAAATATAAACTTATTGTAAATCCAGCCACAGTGTCCGATTTCAAATGGTCAAACCAGAGAACAATCTGATTAAGGTGAGACAAGATTCCCATAGACAGAGATGTATTGAGTTTGGAGGAGAACTCTACTGAACCTACCATGGTGACACTAAGAATGCAATGACAAACACTCACAGTTACATTGTTACTATACTTTGTATTCAGTCACTGTTTTAGATCCTGCAACTCCCCAACGGACTCGGGAGAGGAGAAGGTGGAGTCATGCATCCTCCGATACATGACCAGCCTAACCACGCTCCTTAAAACTTTTTGATACTACACATCCCGCATGCGGGAGCGTAATCATCGCCTCAAACGAATTAGCATAACGCAGCGGACATAAATATCCCTAGAAAATGTTCCTATTCATGAAAATCACAAATGAAATATATTGAGACACAGCTTAGTCTTTTGTTAATCACACTGTCATCTCAGATTTTCAAAATATTCTTTACAGCCAATGCTAAACAAGCATTTGTGTAAGTTTATCATGGCATAATGCTATGCTAGGCTCTGCTAGCAGCAGGCAACATTTTCACGAAAATAAGAAAAGCAATCAAATTAAATAATTTACCTTTGAAGAACTTCAGATGTTTTCACTCAGGAGACTCCCAGTTAGATAGCAAATGTTCATTTTTTCCAAAATGTCATTTTTGTAGGCGAAATCGCTCCATTTGTTCTTTACGTTTGGCTGAGAAATCGACCGGAAAATGCGGTCACTGCAAAGCCAAACTTTTTCCAAATTAGCTCCATAATATCGACAGAAACATGGCAAACGTTGTTTAGAATCAATCCTCAAGGTGTTTTTCACATATCTATTCGATAAAATATCCACCGGGACAATTGGTTTCTCATGAGAAGCGATTGGAAAAATGGCTACTTCTGTACATTACGCAAGAATTTCTGCGGGAGCCATCATGTGACCACTTGCTCAATGTGGTCCCTTTCGGCTATTCTTCAACATAAATGCGTAAAAAGACGTCACAATGCTGTAGACACCTTGGGGAATACGTAGAAAGTGTAAGCTCATTCGTAGCCCATTCACAACCATATAAGGAGTCATTGGCATGCAGGGCTTTCAAAATATGGGGCACTTCCTGTTTGGATTTTTATCTGAGTTTCGCCTGTAACATCAGTTCTGTTGCACTCACAGACAATATCTTTGCAGTTTTGGAAACGTCAGAGTGTTTTCTATCCTAAGCTGTAAATTATATGCATAGTCGAGCATCTTGTCGTGACGAAATATCCCTTTATCCAAAAATGAAAACACTGCAGCCTAGTTAACACCCGCCAGTTAAGTCGGAAGCCAGACGCACCAATATCCCGCAGGAAAAACTGTTCAACTGGCGACCGGGGTCAGATCCAGAAACCAGATCCTCCATCCCCTCTCTGGTCCTGTCAGGTCCCCCACTAACCCAGATCCTCCACCCCTTCTCTGGTCCTGTCAGGTCCCCCACTAACCCAGATCCTCTACCCCCTCTCTGGTCCTTTCAGGTCCCCCACTAAACCAGTTCCTCCATCTGCTCTCTGGTCCTGTCAGGTCACCCACTAAACCATCCTCTCTTTGGTCCGGTCAGGTCAGCACTAAACTAGACCCCATCATCTCTCTGGTCATGGCTGGTTCTCCTCCACTAAATCAGACCCCCATCCTCTCTCTGATCCTGGCTGGTTCTCCTCCACTAACCAGACCTCCATCCTCTTCCTGGTCCTTTCAGGTTATCCACTTAACCAGATTCTCCCTGTGACTGTAGGAGTAGTGTGGACACATGTTTAACTTGGTGAGGACACCTGTTTAACTTGGAGTGGACACCTGTTTAACTTGGTGAGGACACCTGTTTAACTTGGTGAGGACACCTGTTTAACTTGGTGTGGACACCTGTTAAACTTGGTGAGGACACCTGTTTAACTTGGCGAGGACACCTGTTTAACTTGGTGTGGACACCTGTTTAACTTGGTGTGGACACCTGTTTAACTTGGTGTGGACACCTGTTTAACTTGGTGCGGACACCTGTTTAACTTGGTGAGGACACCTGTTTAACTTGGTGTGGACACCTGTTTAACTTGGCGAGGACACCTGTTTAACTTGGTGTGGACACCTGTTTAACTTGGTGTGGACAACTGTTTAACTTGGTGTGGACACCTGTTTAACTTGGTGTGGACACCTGTTTAACTTGGCGAGGACACCTGTTTAACTTGGTGCGGACACCTGTTTAACTTGGTGAGGACACCTGTTTAACTTGGTGAGGACACCTGTTTAACTTGGTGAGGACACCTGTTTAACTTGGTGAGGACACCTGTTTTTTTTGGTGAGGACACCTGTTTTACTTGGTGTGGACACCTGTTTTACTTGGTGAGGACACCTGTTTTTTTTTGGTGAGGACACCTGTTTAACTTGGTGAGGACACCTGTTTTACTTGGTGAGGACACCTGTTTTACTTGGTGAGGACACCTGTTTAACTTGGTGAGGACACCTGTTTTACTTGGTGTGTACACCTGTTTTACTTGGTGTGGACACCTGTTTTACTTGGTGAGGACACCTGTTTTACTTGGTGTGGACACCTGTTTTACTTGGTGTGGACACCTGTTTTACTCGGTGTGGACAACTGTTTAACTTGGTTAGGACACCTGTTTAACTTGGTGTGGACACCTGTTTAACTTGGTGAGGACACCTGTTTTACTTGGTGAGGACACCTGTTTTACTTGCTGTGGACACCTGTTACAGACTCCAGATGCTTGGATTACAGGCAGCACCACTACTCCTGGCAAGAAACTCTGCTGCAGGTAAAGATGATAAATGTAGAAGTCTGTAACATTATTTAGAAGGAAGGCTGTAGGCTAAAGTCATTTGGAATGTCAACGGGAAGAACTGGTGGCTATGGTAAGCTAGGCCTTCTACTGCTTCAAATTCTTTATTTTGTCATAGAAATTCTGAATAGGCTTTCAGAAAAAGGACAGACAAATCTATCTTTGCTGCTGACTAGAAGTAGGTTGTAAATTAAATAGGGACAATGCATTCATGCTTTACCTTACATTGTGGAAGCGTAGTCTGAAAACACCTGTAAGTGACAAGTTGGAAGTACTGTATTTTTATTTGTTTATTTAAAAACAGTTTTAGTAATTAATATACATTTTAGAAGAAGCATTGTGCTCATTTTAAGTCTGCTTATGACACAACTTATTAATTAAACAAAACCAAGGAATTTCTCCATGCTGACGTCATTCACAATGGACAGCAAAAATGTAAAACATCAACCAAGGTTTGCTGATATTTGAATCCCTACTACATAGAGTTGTATAAAAAAAGATACTAAAATAAGAGAACACAACTACAAATGAATACATCTTCCACACTATGCACTAAAATAGATTAACATCAGCTTTAAAAACATGTATAATGTCCTCTGTTACTGAATCAATAAAGCTACAGACAGTTTGAAAGTCTTAGTCCAGTACAGGGAGAAGAGTGAGGAACAAGGGGTCATTCCTCCAGGACATGAATCTCAATACCAGAGGCTTCTTCTATACAGAGAACAAAACAATACATCAGACAACATGTCTCACCATTCATTCTATAGCAGATCATAAAGATGAACTTGTTATGCAGGTGAATGAGGACCCAAAAGCGACTTGGCGAAAACAGAGTCTTTAATCCAGTTAAAGGAAATAGCAATACTCCTAGACAAATCGGAGCGGTAAATAAAGCATAAAAACAATATCACTCGTAATCACGAGAACTGACTGGAGACTCGATAATAATAAACTGCAGGTTGCCTCGGGAAGGAACTTGACCGTAGCAGACTCAGACACCTGCTCACCACGCAGCATCTGAGGGAAACACGACACGACAGGGCGATACAAAGACACAGCACGGTGAACAATATACAAGGATCCGACAGGGCAGAAACGGAAAACAAGGGGAGAAATAGGGACTCTAATCAGGGGAAAAGATAGGGAACAGGTGTGGGAAGACTAAATGATTGATTAGGGGAATAGGAACAGCTGGGAGCAGGAACGGAACGATAGAGAGAAGAGAGAGAGAGAGGGAGAGAGAAAAAGGGGAACGAACCTAAAAAGACCAGCAGGGGGAAAACGAACAGAAGGAAAAGCAAAATGACAAGACAATATAAGACAAAACATGACAGAACTAGTTAATAGGGAATTAGATGGACAAGATGACTACGTCAAAGGACTATTTATGACCTGATTCCATTTCAGTTCACACATCTGAAGATCAGAATATGTGAATGTAATGTGTTGTTTGCTCCATGTGTTCTATGGATTGATGGAACCATTCATAATGTTTAGGTCTATACAGTCCTTTCAGATCTGTGAACTCTGATGTTGTGGGAGGAGTTAGGAACCTAAATGGAACTGGACCAATGCCTGTTACTCTCACCTGCTTGTGGGGGCAGAGCCTTAGGTGGGCAGATCCTCCTTGTGTGAATAGTGACTATGGCAGCCATGATGGTCAGTGTCACAAAGAGCATGATGTGACTGATGGGCAACTTAACAGCATTACTGGTACCTGGACAATGAGACAGACAGGGATTAAACACAGTCAATCATTTAGATTGATTTACATGAAAGTAACATTTGTATCACACAACAATCAATAGAGGATGTTGAGGACCAATATCCATCAGCCAAACACCTCTACAACTTCACCTCTGTCTGAACACCAACGATCTAGCTGAGTGTTTTTGTCACGTTCTGACCATAGTTCTTGTGTGTTTTCCTTGTTTTAGTGTTGGCCAGGACGTGAGCTGGGTGGGCATTCTATGTTGTGTGTCTAGTTTGTCCGTTTCTATGTATGGCCTGATATGGTTCTCAATCAGAGGCAGGTGTTAGTCATTGTCTCTGATTGGGAACCATATTTAGGTAGCCTGTTTTGTGTTGGGTTTTGTGGGTGGTTGTTACCTGTCTTTGTGTTCTCTGCTCCAGATAGGACTGTGTTGGGTTTTGTGGGTGGTTGTTACCTGTCTTTGTGTTCTCTGCACCAGAAAGGTCTGTGTTGGGTTTTGTGGGTGGTTGTTACCTGTCTTTGTGTTCTCTGCACCAGATAGGTCTGTGTTGGGTTTTGTGGGTGGTTGTTTCCTGTCTCTGTGTTCTCTGCAACAGATAGGACTGTGTTGGGTTTTGTGGGTGGTTGTTACCTGTCTTTGTGTTCTCTGCTCCAGATAGGACTGTGTTGGGTTTTGTGGGTGGTTGTTACCTGTCTTTGTGTTCTCTGCACCAGATAGGTCTGTGTTGGGTTTTGTGGGTGGTTGTTTCCTGTCTCTGTGTTCTCTGCAACAGATAGGACTGTGTTGGGTTTTGTGGGTGGTTGTTACCTGTCTTTGTGTTCTCTGCTCCAGATAGGACTGTGTTGGGTTTTGTGGGTGGTTGTTTCCTGTCTCTGTGTTCTCTGCACCAGATAGGACTGTGTTGGGATTTGTGGGTGGTTTGTTTCCTGTCTTTGTGTTCTCTGCACCAGATAGGTCTGTGTTGGGTTTTGTGGGTGGTTGTTTCCTGTCTTTGTGTTCTCTGCACCAGATAGGTCTGTGTTGGGATTTGTGGGTGGTTTGTTTCCTGTCTTTGTGTTCTCTGCACCAGATAGGACTGTTTCGGGTTTTGCCACATTTATTGTTTTGTAGTGTGTTCATGTTTGAGTTTCTCCTATTAAAAAACCATGAACACCTACCACGCTGAGCATTGGTCCTCCGATCCTTCTCGCCTCTCCTCCTCAGACGAAGAGGAGGAGGAAAACCATTACAGTTTTTAATTTGTGTGTAATGGATTATGATTGTTCACACCATCCACTATATAATTTAAAGGTTATATAACACCTTAAACCTGGAGTATTGGTATTTGGCAGAAATTCACACAGGAAGAGAGAAGTGTGAACGGCACAACAGCCAAGTTCTAAAATGTAACATGAAAGTTTAGTTTCATGTCCAAATACATGCTTTGTGTATTGACCAAGGTAATATATCTGAATTTGGCCCCATGATGTACCGCTCATACAATCTACCACACAGCTGAGAAGGGAAATAGTATTAAATACAATACCAGCAGAAGATGGGGAGGTGGTTGACAAGGCTGGTCTTGCAGTAGAGGCTGTACTTCCTGGATATTAGTGTAGACACATTTGAATAGTTTATAAACAGTATATTATATATACATCACCTTCAACTTGTATTAAGACTGTGAAATTAGCCTATTATTATGTAGATCTGACTCCATGAGATAAATAGTAACATGCAAGAGAATATGGTTGAACCTCCAGCCACTTTAATAATGGGAATTGATGGGAAATGATGTAAATATATCACTAGCCACTTTAAACAATGCTACCTTATATAATGTTACTTACCCTACATTATTCATCTCATATGCATACGTATATACTGTACTCTATATCATCGACTGCATCCTTATGTAATACATGTATCACTAGCCACTTTAACTATGCCAATTTGTTTACATACTCATCTCATATGTATATACTGTACTCGATACCATCTACTGTATCTAGCCTATGCTGCTCTGTACCATCACTCATTAATATATCCTTATGTACATATTCTTTATCCCCTTACACTGTGTATAAGACAGTAGTTTTGAAATTGTTAGTTAGATTACTTGTTGGTTATTACTGCATTGTCGGAACTAGAAGCACAAGCATTTCGCTACACTCGCATTAACATCTGCATGTGTATGTGACAAATAAAATTTGAATTGATTTGATTTGAACCATGTGCAACAATTATTAGTCGTTTTGCTGACTAAGATTAAATAGTTGTCATGAGATTGGAATTCTAAATACAAGTGTATAATCACTTTTTTAAGCATCAAGCTGAATTTTCAAAGATTTAAGAAGCATTTACAACACATTATTCTAAGCATGGAGAGAGAGAGCGAGCGAGACAGACAGCGACAGACAGACAGACAGACAGACAGACAGACAGACAGACAGACAGACAGACAGACAGACAGACAGACAGACAGACAGACAGACAGACAGACAGACAGACAGACAGACAGACAGACAGACAGACAGACAGAGAAATCATAGCCTGAAAGGCCATGCCCCAAAAGTCCATGGGGTGGAGAGAAAGAGGGAGGGAGAAATACAGACAGACAGACAGACATACAGAGAGAGAGAGAGATAGAGACAGACAGACAGAGAGAGAGAGAGACAGAGACACACAGACAATACAGAGAGATACAGAAAGACAGAGAGTGAGAGAAATACAGACAGACAGAAAGACAGAGAGTGAGAGAGAGACAGACAGACAGACAGACAGACAGACAGACAGACAGACAGACAGACAGACAGACAGACAGACAGACAGACAGACAGACAGACAGACAGACAGACACAGAGAGAGAGAGAGAGAGAGAGAGAGAGAGATAGAGACAGCAACCTTATCTTCCACACAAACCATCCCCTGGCATGGCACAGTGCTATATTAGCACACTACCCCTTTGTTAAGAGAGGGGGGGTTAACGAGGGGTGGAAACTCAGAATACTTGATTAACGAGGACTCTGAGTCAAGTAATATAAATATCTATAAGTCCGGAACAGTAATGGTACAGAGTAACCCCAAACAGTTTCAGCTGGACTTTCACCTAATCAAAGAATTAGCCCAGCAGGAGAAGCTCTCCCTTGATAAAGATACCCCCACATCGAGCTGGTCAGACCAGACTTCTTCATTATGTAACCCCACAGACGACCCACTGGTATAGAGGAGACGGACCCACTGGTTGCCCTGTAGGTTACAGAGAGCTGGTAGTCCCATCCACCAAACTACCAGGTGTGAAACAGGGAAGGGACTCAGGGGGTATGCTAATTTGGTATAGAGCAGACCTAACTCACTCCATTAAATTAATCAAAACAGGAACATTCTACATTTGGCTAGAAATTCAAAAGGAAATTATCCTAACAGAGAAAAATGTCCTCCTGTATGCTACCTATATCCCCCCACTAGAATCCCAATATTTTAATG